>NC_143131.1:1116730-1272692 GCF_059928025.1 Delphinapterus leucas
TGGAGATGTCTCTCGTTTCCTTGCCCTTTTAGCATTCGTTGACCCTGGAACAGCTTTAGAAATAGGAGCTTCTTGGTTTTTCCAATCCAATTTGGTTGTCTGTACAAACTGTGCAGTCAGCACTTCAGCACCTTATGCAGAAAAGACACCGTTTTCTAAGGGGTAGGGGGCGCACATATTTATCAGCATAGCTTTCCTTTGATTTGTTTTGGGGGGGAAACTTTAATAATGGGGAATAAAATATAAAATTGGGGGTATTTCATTAAAAGATTTTTGAACTTGCTAAGTGTTGGTCTATACCCCTAATTAGGATTAGGAGAAAAATATCAGAGTAGTAACTTTATAGAAACAAGGCATGACTTAATTTTTAAAAAAGATTCCATAATCTTTGCTGACTGATGTGGCAGGTAAGGCTGAACATGCTAGTTCACAGCACAGGGTGACGGATAATTCAATTTACACAAAAGCGACACAGCTCCCACAAAGCCATGTGGTTAAAACCATGATCACACTGTAGAGAAGAGACTGTAGGTTCACAAAGAGCCATCTTACATATTTTCCTTCACTACACCTAAATATCAAAGCTTTAACACTGCCTGAAAAATCATCTCTTAAGAGAAGACAGAGGAAGGTACATTGAAGAAAGTCCTCTTCTGATTTAACTTCCTATAAATCTATTATAATTGCTCATTTCTCTTACAAAATGCTCAGCTTTACTTCTCGCAGGGAAGGAAGGAAAGAACTAAAGGTGGAGGCACATGAGGAGAAAAAACTATTAACAACCTGCTTGTATCACACGCAGAAAGTGTTTCAATCCTTTAAGAGTTAAAAAAAAATGTTAATAAATGTTCCCTGTGAAAACGTTTTCCCCATTGACTATATAAAATAATCACACGTGTGAATGTTTGCAAATATTTTAAAATCACGTTATATGGAAAATACTATTTCTAATTGATTGAGAACAGAAAACATATTAAACAGTTTCAGAATGTGATGGTTATTAGTGAAATGTAGAAAAGAGACCAGTTTCATTTTATTCTTTTGAAGGTTAGAAAAATAAACGGTTTTTTAAAAAAGCTTTTAGACTCTCTTAATGTTGTACATTTCCCTGGGTCTAATTATTTTCTTCCCTACTAAACTATCAAAGGCAATAAAGCAGCAGTTTTGTTTTTAGAGTAAGACTTCTGATTTTATACTGGTTACAATTTCTAAAATTTTTAGCATAAAAAAAGGCAAAATATAAGTCAAGCAGGAAAACTGTTAAGACTAAATTAAGAAGAGAAAGAAAATAAGATGAGATGATCAAGACTAGGGGAAGCGTAACATCTGCACGGGCGGGAGGGGAACATCTCTCACAACCTAGGTCCTGCGAGGAAAAGGAGAAACACGAAACAGGTGACCCTGCACGGACTGCCCTGCTTATTTGCATCACTCAATGACATGTTTCTCAAGCTGCATGCAATAACCCATGGGTGTATTATAAAATAAACTTAATGGGCTGCAACCAGAATTCTTTGTTAAATGAAACAGAAGATATCAGATTGTATTACACATAGTTAGGGTAAATGCTTCCTGAAATTTCTGTTTCAGTAATGTATGAATTTGTGTGTACTGGACTACAATATACAATGTATTTCTTTTCTATTTTTTTTTTGAGCTTTTGTGGTATTATATTTAGTCATCTTGGCTGGTTTAATCACATCGTTGTTGTTGTTCATTTTTTGGCCACACTCTGTGGCATGTTGTGTCTTAGTTCCCTGACCAGGGATCAAACCCGTGCCCTGTGCACTGGAAGTGTGGAGTTGTAACCACTGTACTGCCAGGGACATCCCTAAAACATATTTCTTATAGTGGATGAAATTAGCACACTTGAGAAACAGTGACAACATATATGTTGAATTATAGGTAATTTATTTAATACCTTTAAAATGGTTCATATAGAGAGAAACCCAATATGGTTGGCCTGGAATTTGTGAGGAAATGTAGAGTGTGAGTTGCTGCTTCATACTGCCGTTCTCTCTACCACCCTCCTAAACACACACACACACACACACACACACAATTTCTCAAACTATAATTGGCCAGAAATAACTACTTGTTAAACCACAGGGTAAAATCTTAATTATCTAGGATCCTGGGGATCCACACACCTCCAGTGTTTCTTCTTTAGGCATCAGAATTTTAAAATTCAAAATACTATAGATAGGGTTGGCAAATTTTTTCTGTGAAGGGCCAGACCTCAGTCACAGCCGCCCACCTGTGCCAGCACAGTGAAGTACAGAGACAACAGGTAATGCCTGAGGGACCCTTTGGCCCAAGTCTGCTCACCTCTTCGCTAAGGGGTCATAGAGCATAAGTTCCCTAGTTTTAAACAAAATACACCACACATAATCTGAGATGACTCTAAGCCAAAATTGTGTTATTTGTCGTGCTCTGTTCACTGAAGTGCATTTGACTAACATTAAATGGCTCTGGATGCTGATTCTCCCTCAGTTTTCAGGGGGCAACAAAACCACTTGAGGAACTGTTTCAATATATATGTCTCGAGGCCACTGGACCTTGTTTCAGTAGGTCTGTAGTAGGATCCAGACGACCACTTTTAAAACACACAAAGGATTAGAAATTCTGCCCCAGGATGCTCTAGTTCTGGGAGAGTCCAGGCACTTTCCCCCCTCTTTAAACATGTTCAGGCTATCACTTACCAGTTTTTGCCATCTGTTCTTAGTGTGCCTGATTTTAGCAGATCCTCTTCTTCCACTCGAATTTGTCCGAGGACAGTTCAGAAACTGAATGACCTTATTTCTTGGACAGGTAAGTAAATAACTGAGTGATGATTTGAGCAGTTTTACAAGTGAAATACAAGCTTTTGGTGGGTGGGCTTTTGTCCTATTTCTTGATTTTCATGTTATCTAGATTAGCGCTTCTCCAACTTTAGCATGCACACAGATCACCTGGAGAGAGCTAATGGACACTGTCAAGCTACAGTCCAGGATGGTCACACAGGAACAGGGTTAACACACAACAGTTATTACTAATTGCTCAGCTGAAAATCCATACAGACCATGCTTACCGTTTTCTCTTTTCTGACGGAACTTGAGAGTTGTGCGAGAGTCTGGACGCTTCTTTGCTCCACCACGAGTTCTTCTGGGAAAGGGACGGCACAACTTCACCCTTTTACTCTGTACCACGGGCAGCGTGCCTGCTTTTCTCTTACGCTGAACTCTCAGATTTGATGCGGGACTTAATGGGACCAGAGTTCCCTGTCTTGTTTTAAACATCTCTTCAGAATTCTTTTGTGTTTCTGTTTCTTTTCTTACTTCTGCCGCTGAGTCGTGAAATTCAGCACCTGGAGTCATAACTAAAGAAAATCCAGCATCACAAATTCCATCTGAAATACCTTATTTCTTGGACAGGTAAGTAAATAACTGAGTGATGATCTGAGCAGTTTTACAAGTGAAATACAAGCTTTTGGTGGGTGGGCTTTTGTCCTATTTCTTGATTTTCATGTTATCTAGATTAGCGCTTCTCCAACTTTAGCATGCACACAGATCACCTGGAGAGAGCTAACGGACACTGTCAAGCTACAGTCCAGGATGGTCACACAGGAACAGGGTTAACACACAACAGTTATTACTAATTGCTCATCTGAAAATCCATACAGACCATGCTTACCGTTTTCTCTTTTCTGACGGAACTTGAGAGTTGTGCGAGAGTGTGGACGCTTCTTTGCTCCACCACGAGTTCTTCTGGGAAAGGGACGGCACAACTTCACCCTTTTACTCTGTACCACGGGCAGCGTGCCTGCTTTTCTCTTACGCTGAACTCTCAGATTTGATGCGGGACTTAATGGGACCAGAGCTCCCTGCCTTGCTTTAAACATCTCTTCAGAATTCTTTTGTGTTTCTGTTTCTTTTCTTACTTCTGCCGCTGAGTTGTGAAATTCAGCACCTGGAGTCATAACTAAAGAAAATCCAGCATCACAAATTCCATCTGAAATACCTTATTTCTTGGACAGGTAAGTAAATAACTGAGTGATGATCTGAGCAGTTTTACAAGTGAAATACAAGCTTTTGGTGGGTGGGCTTTTGTCCTATTTCTTGATTTTCATGTTATCTAGATTAGCGCTTCTCCAACTTTAGCATGCACACAGATCACCTGGAGAGAGCTAACGGACACTGTCAAGCTACAGTCCAGGATGGTCACACAGGAACAGGGTTAACACACAACAGTTATTACTAATTGCTCATCTGAAAATCCATACAGACCATGCTTACCGTTTTCTCTTTTCTGACGGAACTTGAGAGTTGTGCGAGAGTGTGGACGCTTCTTTGCTCCACCACGAGTTCTTCTGGGAAAGGGACGGCACAACTTCACCCTTTTACTCTGTACCACGGGCAGCGTGCCTGCTTTTCTCTTACGCTGAACTCTCAGATTTGATGCGGGACTTAATGGGACCAGAGCTCCCTGCCTTGCTTTAAACATCTCTTCAGAATTCTTTTGTGTTTCTGTTTCTTTTCTTACTTCTGCCGCTGAGTTGTGAAATTCAGCACCTGGAGTCATAACTAAAGAAAATCCAGCATCACAAATTCCATCTGAAATACCTTATTTCTTGGACAGGTAAGTAAATAACTGAGTGATGATCTGAGCAGTTTTACAAGTGAAATACAAGCTTTTGGTGGGTGGGCTTTTGTCCTATTTCTTGATTTTCATGTTATCTAGATTAGCGCTTCTCCAACTTTAGCATGCACACAGATCACCTGGAGAGAGCTAACGGACACTGTCAAGCTACGGTCCAGGATGGTCACACAGGAACAGGGTTGACACACAACAGTTATTACTAATTGCTCATCTGAAAATCCATACAGACCATGCTTACCGTTTTCTCTTTTCTGACGGAACTTGAGAGTTGTGCGAGAGTCTGGACGCTTCTTTGCTCCACCACGAGTTCTTCTGGGAAAGGGACGGCACAACTTCACCCTTTTACTCTGTACCACGGGCAGCGTGCCTGCTTTTCTCTTACGCTGAACTCTCAGATTTGATGCGGGACTTAATGGGACCAGAGCTCCCTGCCTTGCTTTAAACATCTCTTCAGAATTCTTTTGTGTTTCTGTTTCTTTTCTTACTTCTGCCGCTGAGTCGTGAAATTCAGCACCTGGAGTTATAACTAAAGAAAATCCAGCATCAATAAATTCCATCTGAAATACCGTACTTCTTAGACAGGTAAGTAAATAACTGAGTGATGATTTGAGCAGTTTTACAAGTGAAATACAAGCTTTTGGTGGGTGGGCTTTTGTCCTATTTCTTGATTTTCATGTTATCTAGATTAGCGCTTCTCCAACTTTAGCATGCACACAGATCACCTGGAGAGAGCTAACGGACACTGTCAAGCTACAGTCCAGGATGGTCACACAGGAACAGGGTTAACACACAACAGTTATTACTAATTGCTCAGCTGAAAATCCATACAGAACATGCTTACCGTTTTCTCTTTTCTGACGGAACTTGAGAGTTGTGCGAGAGTGTGGACGCTTCTTTGCTCCACCACGAGTTCTTCTGGGAAAGGGACGGCACAACTTCACCCTTTTACTCTGTACCACGGGCAGCGTGCCTGCTTTTCTCTTACGCTGAACTCTCAGATTTGATGCGGGACTTAATGGGACCAGAGCTCCCTGCCTTGCTTTAAACATCTCTTCAGAATTCTTTTGTGTTTCTGTTTCTTTTCTTACTTCTGCCGCTGAGTCGTGAAATTCAGCATTTGGAGTCATAACTAAAGAAGATCCAGCGTCACAAATTCCATCTGAAATACATGGAGACTGAGGACAGTCTGCCAATAAGTCTAGTGCAGTAGATACTTCCAAAATGTACCCATTAGGATTTGAAGAATAAGATCTCAACTGAGTTAAAGACTGTAAAGGGCACTTTTCAGCTGGAGGAGTCAAGTCAAAACCACTGGACACTTTGCCAAAGAATGCAGTCTCTTTAATTCCATCCTGAGAAGCAGCAGTCAATGAAGGACTTTTGTCCACCTTGTACAGTTCTTGGAGATTATGCTTTACTAATGTGTTTGGACAGATTCCTTTTTCAGAAAATGATTTCTTTGCTTCCAGCAGGGCACAATTAAGGGCAGGTAAAATAGGTACCACCTTCAATGAGATGTCATCTTCAACTTTCAAGTCTTTCAGCCCTAAAATATATACACATGTATTAAAAACCCAAAGTTCTTGTTTTTTCAAAAACATGCAGGAAAAAACGCTTTAGATTACAAAATTACAGGATGGTTAAATATGATACAGTGTTTCAAATGGTAATCTAAATAGCAATTAATAGAAGACTTATGGATGCACTTAATGAACATATATTATCTCCATATATATGAAAACACGCACACACAGAACCAAAAAAGAGTCACTCAGATGGGATCACCAGGTGAGAATGAAGAAGGCAGGCCCGCCTGCAGCTCCATCTCATCTGACCAGGAGCCCAGCGTGGGCTCAACGCACCGGCATTTAGAGTTGGCAGAATTACTTTTCTATTCTCATCTTCTGCTTTTAAAATGTATCTAATCTGTACCTTATATGACCTACTTCAAATTCTCTTAAGAAGGTAGTCACAGGTGCAAACTTTCAGTTATAGGATAAATAAGTACTAGAGATGTAATGTACAACATAATAAAAAATAATTAACACTGCTGATGTTACATATGAAAGTTAAGAAAGTAAATACTGGGACTTCCCTGGTGGCGCAGTGGTTGAGAATCCACCTGCCTTTGCAGGGTACACGGGTTCGAGCTCTGGTCTGGGAAGATCCCACATGCCATGGAGCAACAAAGCCCGTGCACCACAACTACTGAGCCTGCGCTCTAGAGACTGCGAGCCACAACTACTGAGCTTGCATGCCACAACTACCGAAGCCCGCGTGCCTAGAGCCAGTGCTCTGCAACAATAGAAGCTACCACAATGAGAAGCACGTGCACTGCAATGAAGAGTAGCCCCCGCTAGCCGCAACTAGAGAAAGCCTGCAGCAACGAGGACCCAACGCAGCCAAAGAAGGAAAAAGAAGGGAAATACTAATAGTTCTCATCACAAGGGAAAAAATGTTTTTTCTATTTTCTTTAATTTTGTATCTATATGATATGATGGATGTTCACTAGAATTACTGTGGTAGTTGTTTCATAATGTATGTAAGTCAAATCTTTATGCTGGTAAACCCTAAACTTATATAGTGCTGTATGTCAATTATATAATATCTCAATAAAACTGGAAGAAACTAGAGTTACAACACAAACCAGTTGAACTAAAAGAAAGTAAACCCTAAGTAACCCCCAACTCTCATGGTAACTACTGCTATATATTTCATCACCTTCTCTAGCAAATGCAATTTTTTAATATTATGTAACTAGACTGACTAGTCTGTATTTTACTTCCTCTCCCTGGTTCACTCTCTGACTGAAATGCTAATTTTTCAGCAACTCAATAACCTAAAGGAAAAGAGTACAGGAAAAAAGAGAAAAGGTCAGGTCACTGAGAAATAGGTAATAAAATCCTAGAAAATGTAATTTATCAGTAATAAAAAACCCACAGATAATAAAGACCTTTGGTGCCTACTAAACTGAAGTATACCATTCTTTTTAACGAAAAAGTAACTGCAAAATTAAGAAACACCTAGCTGAATACGTTTATACTTGAGCAGGTATCAGGAAAAGAATGGCAAATAAAAATAAATGGGAAAATGTGGCTAGCCATTAAAATAAAAATTCCTTTCTCTGCAGTTCATTTAGATAGTAAAAGGAAAAATAAAACATGACAAAGTTCTTATGTACTGCTAACAGTTCACGATAAAGCAGCAGTTTTCTAGACAACTTCATTATTTCAAGAATTTGGAAAGGCAGAAGTCAGAACGATTTGTAACAGGCTATTATGAAATCTAAGAAAAAGAACTTTTTAAGTCTGCTAAGCGAAGAGTCACTCAATTTAAAACAAATAACCACAGCACTGAACATTTCTGAGTGACCAGAAATAGAAAAGTGTCTTAACGAACTAGAGGAGGCTGTGAGCATTGAACACAACAATCCAATGTTTACTCAAAAAGAAATCCTGTGCTGTTCAACCCCAAATGGTACAGGAACTAATGTTTCTTATTCAGGTGGTAGTGTACACCTAAAAATAAGAATAAAGGCAGAGCTCCTGCATACGGAGGGAGGCAGTGTGGGAACAGAGCTGGAAGCCAGCTCAGACTCAGCTGTTTGACCTTGGGCAAGTTTAAGTTTCAGTTTCCTCATCTTTGAAATGGTCACAATAAAAATACCTATTAAGGGCTGTGAAATCAATTGTGCCTAGCAGAATATCAATGTAGTAAATGCTTGAAAAATGCAAGCAGCTATCGCCATTATGTTATTATAACTGGTAATATTTTGCTTATTCCAAACAGGTCATGCCAGCAGTTCTCTGCTTTGAGTAGCTGAATACAATTTAAAAACATCAATTAAAAAATTTTTTTGGATTGGTTGTAGCTTTATAAATACTATATACAAATCATGTTTAAACATACACAGTGTGATTATAAAACAATGAGGAAAATTTCCTCATATGACAAAAAGAAATGACTCATTTACTTTAATTTATTTATTTGCTCAGCAAGCATTTATTACTTTTTAGGTGCCTGACATTGCTAAGCAGTAGGGATGCAGTAGAATACAAGAAAGGCAGGCATTAAATAATTATAAAAATAAATATTTAAATTATATTGGTGAAAAGCCTAGGGGTCCTCATTGAAGGAAGAGTGGTGATGGGAATAAATAAAGTGATATTTAAACTGACACCTGACAGCTATGGGTAAGTGGCTAGACCAGCACTTCTCCTCCAATTTTATTCATTATCTACCCCCACCAAAGACAGCCTTTCTAGACTTTGTTTCCTAACTGCCCTCTGAAATTCTAATACCACAGATATACTGTATATCTATTTACAGACTGCAGGAGCAATATTTTTTGCCCCTAGCAGGCAATTCCTGGTTCTGGCTTGGGGGGCGATCAACATCATCTGATCAGGGGGAAGGAGACAAGTAGTCCAGACAGAGGGAAGTGCTTCTGTGAGGACCTTAAGTCCTACTGACGGGGAGACTATGATAAAACCAACTCCCAGCTCTTGTTGTTCAATAACAAATGAATCCAGTTTTGGACATGCTGAATGTGAGGACCATCTGAGACATTTAAGTAGAAAGAAATGTCCATAGGCAGGTGGATATCTGAGCATGGAGCAGACAGGAAAGGATAAGCCTACAAAGAAAGGAGATGAAGGATTGACCAGGGAGAGTAAAGGAAGAAAGTTATTTAAGAGAAGAAAAGAGTTACCAGGGTCATATGCTGCTGAGAGTTTAAGATGAGGACTGAAAAATGGCCCACAGGTGCAGTGAACTGCCAGTCCTGGTCCTTACCTGCTGACGGGGATGAATGGAATAAATGCAACCCGTGAAGACCCATCTGCTCCTCTCCAAAACCTACACAGAATGAGAATCAGAAGAAACGTGAGGTTGCTGATCTTACACAATAAAAGTAAACATACTGAAAAACATTTATTCAAAAAGTTGTTCTTACTTGTTTCTGACATTAAGGCTGACGACGTAAGTAAAATGAAAAATTCTCGATCTTCTAAGCATTTGACGATTGCCTTAAACATAAAATAGCAAGAAAGAAGATTCAATTCCTCTCTCCTTCTCCCTCTACCACATTCTTCAGTGATTTTTAAGCTCATGAAAAGTTAAAGAAAAAAATTCTTGAAATGTCAGTATTTATGGGAATCAGGACAATTTTGTCCCCAGTATCAGAAACTGCAAGCTCCTTAGCATTCAAGTAATCTTGGCCTTGTTATGGCTACATATAATAAATAACTAGAACATCATGGGTTAGTTTTAGGATAGTGTTCAATTACATAACAAATCAATCAGAAACAACGTCTTTCATTTTTTTTCATTGACATGTTGGACATTTCATACTGCTAAGTAGCCGCTCTGTTCCCATTTAGCCACTACAAATTCAAGGTCAATCAGACCTATGATTAACATGTTAAGCTCATTTTAATACAAAACATATCACAGAATCCTGGGACTAGAAAAACTGGAAGATACCATCCATTAAAAGAATCCTTTCTACAGCTTCCTAAGAGATGAGTAATAAAAGGAAATAACATCATTAGGTCCCCTGGTTATAAGAAATGCAGATGAAAATAAATACTTCTATTTTCCCTCTACCACAGTCTTCAGTGGCATCTTCTGTCATTCTAAATCACAGAGATAACAGCTCTTCTTCCCCATTAGTCACCATTTCAAAAGCCTATATACCCTTAACAAAGATAAAATTCAATGTCATACAATAATTTGTCAGTTAAAAAAACAGAATAAAAGATACCACTTTATAAAGTGATAAAACATACTTCAAAACTTGACAGGTCATAAGCCTACAAATATGATAAATCAATAAATTATTCAACAACTCAAGTATGAAAAAAAGACTTCTTTTCTAATTATTTATTGGAACTAATTATGAGACTGAAACTTCACCCACAGGAACAATCACTATTGTGAGTCTCCAAACATTTCTATCACAGCCCCTATGCATTGGTTGGTTTACATTTTTGTCTCCTATAGTCTTGTAAGTTCCTTGATGGCAGGGACAATTTGTCTTTTTGCTTCTGGCACACAGTAGGCACTCAAGAAAGAATTACTGAATAAATGTATCAACAGTTATATATACCCATATCTTTGGTATTTATCAGCAAACAGATGTAATTCTTGTTTTATCTTTTTATCGGTGTAAAGAGTAAAAGTGACAATAATTAGCTACATTATTCTGAATTTTAGTTTTGTAATATAGATGAAAGTAAAATCCTATATCTGCTTAAAACTGTACATTCCTTTATTCCAAAATATGTGCACGTAAAACAAATATGTAGTGTATCTTATTAGTCTCTCAAATTATGCGCTGAAAGGGCTATATAAAATTCCTATTTTAACCTTTGTGGGGAAAAAAATCATAGAATCTTTGAAATATCTACTTCTAGCCTTTTCCATTCACACACAGAAAAATCCAGCCATACATGTCTTTACCACCTTTTAAAGAAGAGACCTTCCTCAGTACTGTTCTTGAAGTCCAGTGTTGTAGGTACAAGGGACATTTACTGCTCGTCCACTATACACCAGGCACCAAGGTGTCAAAGATGCTTAAGACATGATACCTACCCTCAAGGAGCTCGATGTCTAGGTAGGGAGACCGATATGTAAAGATTATTCATTATAAAATGAGGCAGGAAAAGCAGCCTGGAGCACTGAGAGCGAAGGACCTTATGTGATAAGTAATTTCTGTTAAGTAATTAACACACAAACTGTGAAGTAAAGCTGGGCACCGAGTCTCCTGAGTTCAATACCAGAAGCACTCACAAGTAGACCCTTCACTAATGCATTTTCTCAAAGTATCTTTGAACTTCCTTCCTTTGAATTTCCAAATATAAAATGAACTACACTACTTCGAAAACACATAGCCTGTAGTCCCCGTCGATACTCAGTGGTCACCTGCTCAGCATCCTGTGTCAGCCACTGCACCTCCTTACTGCAGAATGGGGGCCCTGACCTCGCACCCAGTTCTGGAAGGTGGGCTCTGAGTGGCCTGAACTAATCAGTGTGGGCCATTCCCTTTCTACTTGCTGCTGAGAGACATGCAGATGATGGAACTGGTCTAAGGACAGAAGCCATGGTTTGGAGGACGGGTTCTCTCTGCATGCAAAAAGGAAGCACGCAGCCCTGACTGGCAGCCTAGGACAGAACTATTGCACAGAGGAGGGAGAAGCTGAAAGAAAAAGAGTCCTGAGCAAACAGCACTTGAACTTGCTTTACCATCTAAAACTCAAAAGTAAGCCTATCAAAACTCTTTATTGTTTAAGCCAGTCTGAATTTCTGTTACATGCAACTCAAGCATCTTACCTGACACTTCCCCCAAGGCAGCTCACCTATCTATTCTGTTAATTTACCGGTTTCATACTGTCTACTATGGGGATAAGTCCGTTGTGCCACTAAAGGGCTGAGCAGACTTGTTTGCTCACTTCCACCATGCACACTGTTTCCTTTGGGATGTTTGGGAATCACTCACTGTAAGGTCAGCATCTACTCCTATCCTCAGACCGAGGAGCCCTGGTTAACACAGTGGAGAGGTCTTTGGATGTTACATATTTCTCAGTAGAATCGTGCTTTTCTACGCTATGAAAGCAATAGAAGCAGCAACTTTTTCTTCTTTATACACCTATGTGTTGACAAGGGTCACTTTTAAAGAAATATCCCACAAATCAATCTCCTTTGATTAATGCAGAAATACTAGGGATCTACTCAATTCTTCCATCATAAAACAAAAACAACAAAAAAGGATTTGAGAAAAACTGTCCTCCTATACTTAAAACCAGGAGTATGAACTGACTAGTGAGACACAGAAAAAGTAAACTAAGATACAAAGGGGATGAACATGTTAGCCAATACATATCATGTCAATAAATATTAAATGATAAATATCCTCTTAAGGGAATTTCCTGGCGGTCCAGTGGTTAGGACTTGGCACTTTCATTGTTGTGGGCCCGGGTTGGACCCCTGGTCAGGGAACTAAGATCCTACAAGCTGTGTGGCGTGACCAAAAAAAAAAAAAAAAAAAAAAATCCTTTTGAGCAAGCTAAAACAATTCAATCTAGGCAGAGCCAACTAATAAACAGATATCAATTTCTCAATTTAAGGAAAACATAATAATAATATTTTAAACTGATGATTCTTACCAATTGCTCCCTTTTAATGTACTCTGTTAGTTTATCTACTTTTTCCCCTTGTTTGTTGGACAGTTTCACCTCATACATATTGAAGCACATATCTTGGCAACAGACTGTGGAGAAAATCAGAAACACAGAACATTTCCTATTTTAAAATGCTATCGTGAAAAATTCCGTTTCTCCCTAGACCCACCGTGTGGCTGACATGGTTGGTCTTGGTGCTCCGGCCTGGTGTCAGGCCTGAGCCTCTGAGGTGGGAGAGCCGAGTTCAGGACACTGGACCACCAGAGACCACCCGGCTCCATGTAACATCAACCGGCAAGAGCTCTCCCAGAGATCTCTGTCTCAACGCTAAGATCCAGCTCCACCCAATGGCCAGCAAACTCCAGGGCTGGACGCCCCACGCCAAACAACCAGCAAGACAGGAACACAACCCCACCCATTAGCAGAGAGGCTACCTAAAATCATACTAAATTCAGAGACACCCCAAAACACACCACTGGACGCAGCCCTGCCCACCAGAAAGACAAGATCCAGCCCCACCCACCAGAACACAGGCATCAGTCCTCTCCGCCAGGAAGGCTACACAAGCCACTGAACCAACCTTACCCACTGGGGGCAGACACCAAAAACAAAGGGAACTACGAACCTGCAGCCTGCGAAAAGGAGATCCCAAACACAGTAAGTTAAGCACAATGGGAAAACAGAGAAATATGTAGCAGACGAAGGAGCAAGGTAACAAACCATCAGACCAAACGAAGAGGAAATAGGCAGTCTACCTGAAAAAGAATTCAGAGTAATGATAGGAAAGATGATCCAAAATCTTGGAAATAGGATGGAGAAAATACAAGAAACGTTTAACAAGGACCTAGAAGAACTAAAGAGCAAACAAACAATGACGAACAACACAATAAATGAAAATAAAAATTCTCAGGAAGGAAGCAATAGCAGAATAACTGAGGCAGAAGAATGGATAAGTGACCGGGAAGATAAAACAGTGGAAGTAACTACCGCAGAGCAAAATAGAGAAAAATGAATGAAAAGAACTGAGGACAGTCTCAGAGGCCTCTGGGACAACATTAAAAGCACCAATGTTTGAATTATAAGGATCCCAGAAGAAGAAGAGAAAAAGAAAGGGTCTGAGAAAATATCTGAAGAGATTATAGTTGAAAACTTCCCTAACATGGGAAAAGAAACAGCCAGTCAGGTCCAGGAAGTGCAGAGAGTCCCATACAGGATAAATCCAAGGAGAAACATGCCAAGACACATATTATTCAAACTATCAAAAATTAAATACAAAGAAAAAAATCCTAAAAGCAGCAAGGGAAAAGCAACAAATAACACACAAGGGAATCCCCGTAA
This sequence comes from Delphinapterus leucas, assembly GCF_059928025.1. Taxonomy (NCBI): domain Eukaryota; kingdom Metazoa; phylum Chordata; class Mammalia; order Artiodactyla; family Monodontidae; genus Delphinapterus; species Delphinapterus leucas. Next base: position 1,130,887 of record NC_143131.1, read on the forward strand.
GGTTAACAGCTGATCATTCAGCAGAAACTCTGCAGGCCAGAAGGGAGTGGCAGGACATATCTAAAGTGATGAAAGGGAAAAACCTACAACCAAGATTACTCGACCAGCAAGGATCTCATTCAGGTTCGATGGAGAAATTAAAACCTTTACAGACAAGCAAAAGCTAAGAGAATTCAGCACCACCAAACCAGCTTTACAACAAATGCTAAAGGAACTTCTCTAGGCAGGGAACACAAGAGAAGGAAAACACCTACAAAAACAAACCCAAAACAATTAAGAAAATGGTACTAGGAACATACATAGCGATAATTACCTTAACTGTAAATGGATTAAATGCTCCAACAAAAAGACATAGCCTGGCTGAAGGGATACAAAAACAAGACCTGTGTACATGCTGTCTACAAGAGACCCACTTCAGACCCAGGGACACATACAGACTGAAAGTGAGGGGATGGAAAAAGATACTCCATGCAAATGGAAATTGAAAGAAAGCTGGAGCAGCAATTCTCATATCAGACAAAATAAACTTTAAAATAAAGACTATTACAAGAGACAAAGAAGGACACCACATAATGATCAAGGGATCAATCCAAGAAGATATAACAACTGTAAATATTATGCATCTGACATAGGAGCACCTCAATACACAAGACAAATGCTAACAGCCATAAAAGGGGAAATCCATAGTAACACAATAATAGTAGGGGACTTTAACACTCCACTTTCACCAACAGACAAATCATCTAAAATGAAAATAAATAAGGAAACACAAGCTTTAAATAACACCTTAAACAAGATGGACTTCACTGATATTTATAGGACATTCCATCCAACAACAACAGAATACACTTTCTTCTCAAGTGCTCATGGAACATTCCCCAGGATACATCATATCTTGGGTCACAAATCAAGCCTTGGGAAATTGAAGAAAATTGAAATCGTATCCAGTATCTTTTCTGACCACAACTTTATGAGACTAGATATCAATTACAGGGAAAAAAACTGTAAAAAATACAAACACATGGAGGCTAAACAACACGCTACTAAATAACCAAGAAATCACTGAAGAAATCAAAGAGGAAATAAAAAAATACCTAGAGACAAATGACAATGAAAACACGACCCAAAACCTATGGGATGCAGCAAAAGTTCTAAGAGGGAAGTTTACAGCACTACAATCCTACCTCAAGAGACAAGACAAATCTCAAATAAACAACCTAACCTTACACCTAAAGCAATTAGAGAAAGAAGAACAAAAAAAACCCCAAAGTTAGCAGATGGAAAGAAATCATAAAGATCAGATCAGAAATAAATGAAAAAGAAATGAAGGAAACAATAGCAAAGATCAATCAAACTAAAAGCTGGTTCTTTGAGAAGATAAACAAAATTGATAAACCATTAGCCAGACTCATCAAGAAAAAAAGGGAGAAGACTCAAATCAACAGAATTAGAAATGAAAGAAGGAGAAGTAACAACTGACACTGCAGAAATACAAAGGATCATAAGAGACTACTGCAAGCAACTATATGCCAATAAAATGGACAACCTGGAAGAAATGGACAAGTTCTCAGAAAAGCGCAACCTTCCGAGACTGAACCAGGAAGAAACAGAAAATATAAACAGACCAATCACAAGCAGTGAAATTGAAACTGTGATTAAAATTCTTCCAACAAACAAAAGGCCAGGACCGGATGGCTTCACAGGCAAATTCTATCAAACATTTAGAGAAGAGCTAACACCTATCCTTCTCAAACTCTTCCAAATTATAGCAGAGGGAGGAACACTGCCAACCTCATTCTACGAGGCCACCACCATCCTGATACCAAAACCAGACAAAGATGTCACAAAGAAAGAAAACCACAGGCCAATATCACTAATGAACATAGATGCAAAAATCCTCAACAAAATACTAGCAAACAGAGTCCAAGAACACATTAAAAGGATCATACACCATGATCAAGTGGGGTTTATCCCAGGAATGCAAGGATTCTTCAATATACGCAAGTCAATCAATGTGATACACCATATTAACAAATTGGAGGATAAAAACCCTATGATGATCTCAATGGATGCAGAAAAAGCTTTTGAGAAAATTCAGCACCCATTTACGATATAAACTCTCCAGAAAGTAGGTAGAGGGGGAACCTCCCAAGAACTGAATCACAGAGCTACTCTACACCTTTCACAAAAGACCCTTTTAAGAAGTACTTAAGGGAAAACAGAAGTAAGAGGGCGAGAGAGAGAGTGCACATGCACGCGTGCATGTGTGTATGAAAGAGAGGGTGGAAAAGAACTGGAACAGAGCTCAGGACATGCAGTGTACCATGACATCTGAACAGACCTTTGTGCTCCACGTAATTCTGTTTTCTAAAAGCAGCTTCTGGTAGTCTGTTTTTCAAAGACGACACTTTCATTACATACTTAAACTCTAGTTCGTGTGGTCTAAGAAACAAAATAACAATATCATGTAAAGTAATAAGCACTGAAACTACAGCTTCATAAGTTTTGGTTTTCTAATATAAAGCAAACAAAAATATTATAACCACAAAAAATTCTTAAATCTATAAACGCCAGATCAAATAATGTACATATTCATAAATAGTATAGATTTTTGAGTATGTGACCTCATAAACCATGGTCTGCAAATGTGTTCCCATTTTCTGAGTGCATGCATTTCTGTTATAACCAAAATATCCAGACATGTGGAAGAATTATGCATATTGGAACGAGAATCTTCTAGAAATTACACTACGTAAGAACTTTTGATAATATGGGACTGCCGACCATGCAGTGCCACAGGATGAACCGCAGCCAGACTTGCATCATTTCCCCTGACTACCTTTTCCTTCTTTAAAACTCATTTTTAAATACTTGCAGACTTACAGATGCCTCCTTTCCCCCCAAATACTTCTTAATGTGTACCCTTAAGAAAAATATTTCCTTATATAACCACAAAACAATTAGCAAAAATCAACAAATTAACAATGATACAGGACAATTTTTTAACCTACAGACCTCATTCAAATGTTGCCAACTGTCTCACTAAGGTCCCTTGTAACAAAAGAAGGTACTTTTTTCTGGTTCAGGATCCAATCCAGGATGCCACATTGCATTTACATATGTCTCTTTAGTCTCCTTCAGTCTGCAACAATCTCTGAGTCTTTATCTTCAGTGACCTTGATATTTTTGAATAATATAGACCATTTATTTTGCAGAATGTCCCTCAATCTGGGCATGTCTAACCTTTCTTCCTGATTAGATTGGCAGGAGCACCACAGACTGATATCGTGTTATTCTCTGTGCATCATAACAGGAAGCACATGATGTTTATTCCTCTCCTGGTGACATTAGCTTAACCACTTAGTTAAGATGGTCTCTGTAGCTTCTTCCATTGTAAAGTCTTTATTTTTTCCTTTGCGAGATATGTAAATACCATCAAACTTTCACCTACTACATCAAGCCTCCACTGATTATTATGATGTTGCCAAAATGTGATTTCCAAATTCCATCGCTCTTTCTATACCTATTAGTTGCACTCTACAGTGAGAAAGAACTTTCCCTTCTCTCCCATTTATTTATTCACAGAATCCTTAATTTATTCTATGGGCTATAAATTCCCTCTCTCTTCTTAAAAAAGGCCAGTAGAAAGTAAATGATTTCTAATAGCACACCAGTTTTCATTTTATTTTTCAATTAAAGCATGTCTAACTTTCAACAGTTTTGGGTGCAAACTAAGAATAGATTAAACAAAAAGATATCACAAGATGCCCTTCACAGTTCTCTCTGCAGAAGCAAGTACTGTAATTCATCATAATGTAAATACATGTAAAGGCTACTCTAATACTAGTCTAGGAAAATCGTGTGAAAATTAAAAAGCTAGATACTGCAAACCTTATAAAGATTCTAATAGAATTCAGTGGCTAGAATCTGTTGCATCTGTTATCTAGGCAAGTCCAAGTTGTTTCTTGGGGAAGGTCAAACTTCTAGCATCAAGTAAATTAATTTAGCCTGAGAGATCATTTTCCCATAAATGGATTAAGATACTAAAATATAAAAAGTGATTTGTCAAAGATTATAAAACTAACTTATTTCAAGGCAACGGTCAGATTTATATCTGAATTTAGGTCTCCTGTGTCATGGCCCTGTGCTCTATACATCTCCCCAGGAGTAATCTAAAACCAAGTACAGTTGCTGTATTTCACACCAGTGCCAACAAGCAAGACCTCAAAATGAGAATCAAAAAATTATACAAGCATCAGTAAAGGCACTTATTCAATACTTACAGTTGTTTTGGAACCAATGTGCCGTAAGAGGACCAAAGAGTTATATCACACATCAGACAGCCTTGAATAATTAATTTCCCTTTCCATGGATAGATGAGAACTGTGAGAAATGAGGGTAAGAAAGAAACTGATTATTTTATTTATGAACAAAACATTTACTTAAAGAAACAGCTAAAAGAACCAATTAAATAATTTCTTACCATCTTCTTTGAGTTCAAGTCTAGGGGGAAAAAAAAGAAGCATATTTTATAAGAGCAAAGGAAAGAAATCCAGTAAAACAAAGTATGTACATAATTACTTACTTGCTTTTATGATTATGAGCTGGTGCTGCCATCTTTTTAGGTTCCCTGTACTGAAAAGCTACAATCACATAAGGACAGATCTGTCTGGGTCGCTCAATAACAGTGCTGCCTGAAAGTTCATAGAGGTAATACCGAAAGAAGCAAAATAAGTATTATCAGGGTAATACTACAGAATTCCACGTGCATCAAGTTTATTTCAACCCTACCCAACCCCAAAATTTAACTCCTTAGATTTAGAAATGATTTATTCCCAGGTGACTATACCTGATTCAGTTCAAAGGTGCGAAACTGACTTGTCTTGTGAGAAAACTTGTTAGTACTTACAGCCACGTGGCAATCATAGCCAGAAGATGGGCTGGTATAGTTAGTTGTATAATTCTCAGACACAAACTTGACTCTTCCCTAGAATGAAAATATTAAGACTAATCAAATGTTTTCAAATAGCAATAATCTGACTCTAGGATTTATTTAAAAGTAGCCTAATAAAGAACATATACACATGTTTGCTGTCAAGGTCCCGCCTCTTCATCAACAGGACCACCAAAGGCAATACTAAGAAGACAAATAATATAAATGGTACTTCAGTGAGCAATCAAAACCTGTATTCTCTCCCCATCAAACAGCTTATGATGTTGGGCAGGGCTGGCTTCTAAGCAGTAAAGTAAGGAAGACTGAGAGCACATAGGCAAAAACTAAACAGCAGTATCCACCAGACAGGGTGGGATATGGGGGCACGAAACCAATGGCGAGGCACAATCTGACATAAGCAAAAAATGTTTGTTACCTGAGCTGACAGGCACGTTGTCTGCGGCAGAACTACAGCACTTATCACAGAGCAGGAGAGGGAAGAGTAAGGGAGGGAAGCAGTGACTATGAGCCAATGCAATGCTACTTTCCCTCCAGTTCTTGGGGACAAGTTTTGGAATATGAAGAGTTCACACTCTTAAAAAAATCAGTAGTGTTACGTTTATGACCAAAGAACTTAAGATAGTAGGAAAGCTAAAACAAAAGCAAAACCAAAACGAGACCACAGAATATGTCCTCAAAAAGCCCCCCAACCTCTAAAATTAGAGTTTTCCTACTATCTGAGTGAAAATTCTAATTGCGTGATTCATTTATACTGGACTATTTAAGGGCATTTAAAAATTTCTGAGATCATCAGTTGCAGGTGCCCCATGAAACTGTGAACAAGGTCTCAATGTTTTAGGGGTTAAAAAAATATATAAAGGTTTCTCATTTTGACAACTTAAATCAATGAATGTTGCTTTCTAAATTCATCTCTTATAACTGAAATCACACTGCTTTATAAGCAGCTACTCGTTTTCTGTTATTTACTATTTAAAAAGTGGCATTGTGGGACAGGGTGAGAGGAAAGCTTTTCACTGAATACCTGTTGTATTATTTTGAAGCTTTTTTTAAAAAAACATATTCATAGATCATCTATAAAATGAATTTAAAAAAAGCTTTGTCCGTAAAGGAAAGCAAAAAGCAGTTATTTTCTCTGACTTTAGATAGCTGTCTTTGGCAAGGACTATGTGTAGCAAATGATCTGCAAAGAACATTATCACAGACTGATAATCTTTCATTTTTAAAAGAAAAATTACATAGAAGCACATTTAGTCTTTACCTTAATTAGATTAAAAATTACAACATAACCAGACTTCCCATGATACCAAGGTCTTGCATGAAGATAGTCTGAGTATTTGGAAATGTATACACCTATAAAAGTATAAAAATAGATTAATTTACACTTTAAAAAGATTATTTACACATGGGTTACCTTTAACTGAACAAGACAACACAAAAGACAAATAAATGCTAACATTAAAAAACTATTTTGAAACTGCTTACCTTTTAAAAACTATTTGAGATATTCTAAAGGTATGGAAACATTAGAGCTAAGATACAATACATCTGTTCGACAACCAATTTTCTATTTGGGTATGGTAAGTGAAAAGGGATAAGAGTATCACATGTTTGGAAAAGTCTTCGTGAGTCTGTTTTTTCTCCATGCAATCATTCAGTGAAAAGGCCTATAGTAATCTGATTCTCAAGTTATTTTTTGCAAAACATCTCAGTAAGTACTCATATTTAAGAATGTGTGCTGAGGTCTACTACACTGCAGCTGTGTGCCAGGCAGCAGTGCCACAAAGGGAAATACAACGAGGTCCTGCCTTCAAGCAGCTTATTCTGCTGGGCTGTGAATTCCAGGGAGGCGGGGGTTATATCTGTTTTGTTCACCACTGTAGCCACATCACAGCCCACTGCAGCTTAATAGAGAAGTGAGTCTCAAGAGGGGAGAGACTCCTTTAAGTTACGACAGGAGAAGAGGATCCCCACCCGGCAGCAGCAGTGAGAATAAGGAGGAAAGGACACATTTCAGAGATATTCCTGAAGTATCTCTTTTGAAACATAAAAGACAATGGTGAGGACATGGATATAGCAGACAAGAGCAATAAACTTGTGGCCAGAAGATTGGGTTCCAGTTCCAGGTTTTTCACTTACTGCTAATAATAACCATGTGACTGAGGAGTATGTCACTTAAGCGGGCAAGGTGGGCATGAGTATAGATACATAAGTCACAGGGTTCTCAGGAAGATTTAAAAAGATCCATAAACTTTTAAAACTATAATACACTACAGTAATATAAAGGATTACTTTCATACACAGAACTATCCATTTCTATTTGAGCCCAAAACTATAGAACACACACAGGCAGTAGTGCTATTTTATTATTACCCCCAGTACATGTGATGAAGAAGATTGTGTATTTATAGGAGCAATCCAGCCTCTATCTACTCCACCACCCTACTGAAGCCAGCCTCTCAAACATCAACAATAAACTCATGTGACTGCAGTAAAGCGCAAAAATGGCCTTAATTTTTAGAGATGTAAGCTGAGGTGTTTGCTTGTAATTCACTTTCACAATTTTCAGAAAAAAAAACTTTTTTAAACAAATGAAGAGAATAATGCAAAACATTATCTGTTAAACGTAGGTGATAGGTATATTATACTATGCTCTCTACTTTTTCTATGTTAGCATTTTTCATAATGAAAAGAAGGGGGGGGTTAAAAAGAGTAGGGGAGAAGGAAAAAAAGGTTTTAGGTAAACTGTTATTGGGGTTATGAACTTATCCCCTTTCATGTCCTTTAGAAGAGCTGAATATAAGTTTAAAAAAACATTTGTTTTACACAGAGTTACCATATGAGCCAGCAATTCCACTCCTAGGTATAAACCCAACAGAAATGAAAAAACATGTCCACATAAAGACCTGGACAAGAACGTACATAGTACCATTTTTTATAATAGCCAAAAAGTAGAAACAACCAAATGTCCATCAAGTGCTGAATGGATAAAGAAAATGCGGTACAGTGGAATATTATTCAGTCAAAAAAGGAATGAAGTATATGCTACAACATGGATGAATCTCAAAAACACTAAGCTAAGTAAAACAGTTAGTCACAAAAGGTCATATACGATCCCATCTACATGGAATGTCTGGAATAGGCCAATCCATAGGGGCAAAAAGTAGAGTACTGGTTGCTTAGGCTGGTGGGAGTGGGGAGTGACTGATGAAAATGGTCTAAAATTGATTGTGCTGATGGCTGCATATTCATTTTAGTGAATATGCTAAAAAAAAATTGTATACTTTAAACAGGTGAAACGAATGGTATGTGAATGTTATCTCAATAAAGTTGTTATTTAAAAGAAATGGTCAGCAGGAATGTAGCCATGGAGCCCAGTAATCCTTCTCAGTGCTGATCTCCAACTTCTGTAGCATCTGACACTGCTAACACCCCTCCTTACAGCCTTCTGTTCTCTGTGAAACTCCACCTCCTGATTCTTCATCCCCTGGACTGCTCTCAACTCCCTCTTCCTAGCCTTGCCCCGTGGCCCCATCCCTTGCTCCCATAACCACCTGAAAGTTCTGCTCTTGCCATCTTTGCTGCCCCATGTAACAATGTTTTTGGCTTCAGCTAACACCCACCCGCTGCCACCTTGAACCCCAACCTCCAGTTCTAATCCCTTTTCCAACTATTTTTACCACCAGCAGGACAGCTTTCAGAAACACTTATGACCACCTCATTATTTCTCAAATTTAGCTCACTGAAGTAGTAGTGTTCATTTAGGTGTAAGCTCCAAGCTAAGCACTTGACACAGTCTCATGTAATCCTCACAGCAAATCTAGATGATAGTTTCATCTATTTTACAGATGAGGAAAGTGAAGCTTAAAGAAATTAGTGCTAATCCACATTCTTGACAGTAAGATTACCTTTCTCTTTTAACTCAACAGCTTCCCTACAATTTCCTCTCCTCCGTGTCTCTCTTCTACTGACAATATCAGTGCAGTGTAAGTTACCTTACATTTGATTCTTTGTTACTCCTCACATTCCACAGTTGCCAAGGTGCGTCAGTTCCCTCTATTATGTGTTCCTACTGCCATTATGATAATTCAGAAGAAATCCTCACTAGCCCCAGATGACTGCACTGAACTCTTGGCACTGAAAGATACCTTCAGTACCTTTTCTAGTCCAACCATCCTTTTAAAAAAGATAACTCCTATTAGAAAACCTTAAGTCTTAGACTCAAAGCTCATTTATATGTTTAAAGGTCTGCTTCCAAAGATCACTATTTATCATCAATGAAACTAGCATTTAACATAGGTATCTTATGTAACTAACTAAACCCCACTTCACCTTGTAAAAGAGATTCCTTTTCCTTACAGACGTACCTTTCCCTGGGTCACCCAGAGTGCTGATAGCACTGCTGCCAACACAGAGTCCACGCTGACATACCAACTTTGCCTTAAACAAAAGATCGTACTTTGCTTATCATATCGTTCTTGGGAGGGTCCATGAAATAACTCTATAATCTATATACAGACTTTCAATACAGAATCTGTACGTTGTATGCATTCATGGCACAAAGCAAGCTTACGTAAGGCAATTGTGTTTTAGTTAATATTAACAGTTCAAACTTTTTCGTGAAATTTTATTATTTCTGTTAACAAAAATGTCACCGGCAAAACCAAATTAAACAAGCTCACAGATAAGTCCTCTCTTGAAGATTTCTTTTTCAATTACAGCTTGGGAATCACTAAATTTGAAAATGTCTTCTCCGCAAATGCTTTTTTTTTTTTTTTTTTTTTTAGTATGAATCCATAACATATCTTATTTGGAAGTTAAACAAACTCTCTAGTATTACTATATAATCCATAAGTTATATGGTAATGTTAATTATTCTTTAGCAAATCTATCCCTGTTCTTTAAAAATCATGACCTCAACCGAAATACTACCTTTGAATTACTTTAATTTGGATTATAGATCTCTAGCATTGCTGAACTGTATCTAGAAGCCACACACATCTCTGGAGACATACCTGCACACAGTAGTTTCCTTCTCCACAATTTAGGTACAACCAACAATATGGATGTTCAATTTTCAAAATAAGGCATGAAACAATTCCAAGTAACTAGAATGCTGAACGTGTTCATCTTGTCCCCAAAATCATGTAATTTAAACTTGAAAAACCTCCACAAGAAATAGAAAATATCTATCTAAACAATGATCGAGAATAGAAAATATCCATTCACTCCATTAAAAGTCATTATTAATACTTAAGGAATCTGTATTAATCAAAATCTCACCACGAGCTTACAAATGTATTCAAGATAAAACTAAAGAAAACCTATGGAAAGTTGTAGAAATCCAATCTCTTTCATGACAAGCTTTCACTGTCATTTACATTGCCACCAAACTAACAAAAAAGACTGATGAACTGGTAATCTTACAAACTTTATAGACCTAAAATACCAATATTTAACTTTAATGATATAATTAATTTTGTACATTAACATCACAAAATTACTTTTCTACGATCGAATTCCCTTACCTGATTTTCAGTTTCAAGCAGAAGAAACCCGTAAGTTTCTTGAAGTTCTTCGTGAGTACAGTTACTTGCTTTTTTTTCTTGGTAAAGAGTTTTGTACCGTATAAGGGGAGAATAATCAAATGTTATAAACATGTTATTTTGCCTTGAAAATTAACTTTTAAAAATGCATTATCTGAATTCCTCCTGCTAAAAGACTAATGAAATTTATTATTTTTCTATTCCCTAGAATATATTATAATTACCTTTCAAGTGACTATTTCCAAGGATCTTTTATTTCAGCTGAAATGGGATAGCTAAAAAGAACTAGGCTTATATATCAAAAATAATGGGTCTCTTTCATTAAAACTAAAATAAAACAGACACAGTGTGTACCAAGCACCTCACCTCATTTAAGAAAATGTCATTTTTCACCAGTCGCTTGACTGTACTGAAAACCATGCTCAGATGCAGAGTCCAAGTAAGAAGTATGGAGAATTGAAACTGCCCTCTGGAAGAGAGAGTCTGAACTCAAGGACACTGTCTCAAAAACTGCAAAACACAAACAAAAATAATGCAACTGTTTAAGATAACCAAAGGATGGGGAAAAGTGGCACACTAAATATCACTGAATACTGATACAGGAAATATATCATCTATGATAATAGGAAATAATCATCTATTTCCTTCCTGTATAATTAAGACATTTACAATGTGTTTTGGCTACCATATCTGGACTATCTTAAAAGATCTCACACGTGAAAATAACCTAAATGGATTACAACTGAGGGTGAATGACTTTTAATGCAAGAATAAATCCCTTTTGGTTTCAAGCTGGGCGCTGTAGCCACACTGGGTAAAAGCAGATGCAACTGTAGTGTCAAGTTGGTGGTCAGCAACTGCTTAGACCAATGCTTCTCATTCCTAAATTTTTTTAAACCTAAGCCACATTTTGATAAACTTACCCTTCCTGTCTTCTCACCAAATCCCCAAGGAAGTCTGTTAGGTTCCTTGGAAGGAGCCTACTACTGCACACTCAGCAAACACATTAGAAATCATGTTTCTTTGGGGCTTCCTCACCAGCCTGTACATGTCTATTAAAATTTACTTCTTACGGGCTGTATTATAAAATCATCATTTTACAAAAATAAAACTTTATTACTTTTCTTGAAAGTGCTTTCTTCAAACCATACCCATGTGTTATCCCAAAGATGCTGGTATACCCCTCCCATGAGAGGCATGCTTCCTAATTGAGAACTACTGACTCAATCCAGTAATTCTCTCGATTGAGCCCTTGTGTCTTTTGATTTTACCAGTCCTCACTTAGCAAGAACTGAGCCTAATGAGTTCTCATAACATTGAACTATTTGATTTGTTTACTCCTTTCTATTTACATCCTCTCTATTCTCTTTAACAAGGTTGGGGGGGCGGATACACACTGATTATTTGTAAATAATAGAGAGAATAATTTATGTAAGACTGGAAGTTTGGGCCTTACAGTATAAATAAGTACATTAATCTGGCTTCCTACTTATACCAGGACTCTGCCAATTACACTAGAGTTCAAAAGTTAAAGAAAACATAAGCTTTTTAATTAAAATTAATTTATGAACAACAGATTAAAAAACCCTAGACTATTACAGAAATCAAAACAAACATTTCAGTAAAATTCATTTGGACTAAACTGTCCTAATGCTTCAATTCCCAAGGTAATTTAAAAATGATTTTGATAATAATACTTCATCGTATCAAAAATAAAAGATTATAAATAGCAAGGAAAGAAAGAAAAGAGGATGAAACACTTAAGAATATTCTGAAGTTGGCACATCTGATCTATATCGATTGTATCTGACTTTTATTTTCCCTCAGTTTCACCTTCTCTCTTTCAATATCGGTATACCAGTGCTGTGAAAAATATGGATATTCTAAAGAGATTCAAACAGCAAAACACCAGTGATAACAATTTAAAAATTATGGCTTTCTTTAGCTACTTCCTCAAAACAAACTGGGAAGCCTATGCACTTGCAAACTCCTTTTACAAATAATCTGTACAGCTAGCTCAAATGCAAATCAGGATTCCTTTAAAAATTATAATTTTGGAAACCTAGTATTTAAATTTTTTAAAAGGCAATATAATATTTAAAGAATCTAATTATACTATGAGGCTCAATATTTGTGAAAGATGTTGCTTACAAGTGAAAGAAATAAAAGTTGTCATAGCTTTGGAAATGACCAATCTATGATTATCAACTTCCCTAAATTCTGCAAGATGTTAATAGATTATAAGTTTCACAAGTACTGAATACTACATATATCCCCAATTTTGAGCGTCAACGCACAATAATAAACTGAAAACTGTGAGAAATAATGCAATTTAAAAGACCCCATCTAATACAATGTGGGGAGTACTGCTCCCAATAAAGCTAGGACTAATGGTAATGATTTAAAATAAACAAGGAGGAACAAGTAAGAAATGACTTATTTTGTACTTTTATACTGTAACTTCTAAAACCATTTATTTATGGTTAAAAATGCTTCCTTTTTATGTCAGCACTCTCCAAATAGCCATATGTTAGAAAAGTAATAATTTTACAGTTGGCAGAAGGAAAAGCATATCAAAAGAGAAGTTAATGGAAAACCACAGTAAACCCTGAATCTTTCATGACTTCATAATAAATGACCTCAATTATACTCTCAAGAAAGCACAAGTTTCCTGCTCTATAATTAAGGACATAATGAGAATTTTACTGATAAATCATTTGACGTTGTCTCTTCCCACACAATGCGCTTTCATTTAACCGCCTAAAACAAGCGTACAAAACGAGGAGCATTAAATAAATGGATAGTTTCATTTTTTGCTGAGCAATGCACATGCTCTAGTTTAACATTCAAGATGATCGGAATATTAAGAGAAAGAAGAGGGGGCTATTCCACAAAGAAATCTAAAGCAACATCTAAGAAGGTAACTTGAAAAGTACCTGTCTGTAAAGCATAAAGAGTGTCCCTTATGGTTTAAGTGATCAACAAAGAGCACATGGAAAAAACTGAAGTTGAATCAAAATGGCTCTGAAAACTGAGTTAATATTCTTTCCTGTAGCACCTGGCTTTGGGCACGTTTCTCTGCCATTTGTGGATTGGATCTTAAAAGTCAGGTCAAGCTTGGGTTTCCCTGGTGGCACAGTGGTTGAGAGTCCGCCTGCCGATGCAGGGGACACGGGTTCGTGTCCCGGTCCGGGAAGATCCCACATGCCGTGGAGCGGCTGGGCCCGTGAGCCATGGCCGCTGAGCCTGTGCGTCCGGAGCCTGTGCTCCGCAATGGGAGAGGCCACAACAGTGAGAGGCCTGCGTACTGCAAAAAAAAAAAAAAAAAAAAAAAGTTAGGTCAAGCTTGACACAACAAGTTGGATTCTGCTCAAAGCGCCCTGCATCAATCTCCCCCATCTCAAAATCCATGACAGGGATACTGAGTGTCTGATTTCGGGACACTTTTTTCTCTCTTTATAACTTCTAATAAGAGAGATAAAAAAATTATAAACCAGCTTCTGATGCTATACCACAGGTATCTATTTTCCATTCTATAAGCATCTGGTCTGAAAGCAAATAATGAGATGAACAAACGTCAACAACTTAGGTGTCACAGTAATCTAACAGAATCTAGCCACTTCTCCATCTCCCCCAGACTTACATGACCACAACTCCTGTTTGTGAATTAAGCAATAGCACTTATCAAAGACAGAAACACTAAGGACCCAACAATATGTGCCATTAAAGGCCCTTATTAGTAGAAGGCAACCTACACCTTTTAATACTCTCCATGCCTATATACTGTATCTCCTCTAAGTAGGTCATTTGACAGTTGTTGAAGGAACAGCCCATTCTTTAATCACCTAATCCTAAAATGTACTACCCTTACCTTTAAGATATCAAAGGACTGCCAGTTTAAGATATATACAGCTTTTTTAGAACACAATTTGGCAGAAAGTAACAAAAACTTAAATGGGCATACCAAATAACCATTCCATTTCTGGGAATCTATTCCTCAGAAATATTAGCATAAGTGCAGGGGTTATATGTCCAAGGGTGTTCCATGCACCAACACCTATAACAGCAAAAACACTGGAGACAACCTAAATTGCCATCAATAGGGAAACACCTTGCACTTACTAAATAAAAACAAAGTAAATCTGTATATACTGACGTACAAAGATATCTATTGTATACTACTGAGTGAATAATATGTATTATCTGTCATTTTGGTAAAAAAAAAAAAACCATAAAAAATTATGTGTTTGGAAGTATACAGAAAAAGATGTAGAAAAGATGGGAAATCCAACCGTTAACAGTATATACACCAATGGTGATTGGGGAGTGGACAAAAAGGAGAACTTATACTTTTGCCTTATATATATCACTACAATTTAGATTTTTCTTACGTAAGCATGTATTACTTCTACTATTTAAAATATCTCAATTTAAAATCAAGTAAAATAAATCATAATTTCAAAGAAATACAGATAGAGGAGTGTGACAATTTCTCTTGAACACACACACCTTTTCTGATGCAATTTGCAAACTTAATCACCTATCAATTTTGGACTAATAATTATAAGAAATCTGTAGCTACTGGAAGTTAGAATTTTTAAAAAAGTCCTTTCATTTTACATGATCTAAATTAAAATCTAAAAAACTGTACTGTGCAGCTTTGGATTCATTAGTAATAGCTTATAGCATTTAGTTTAATACCCACTCTTCTCTGATATGAACCTTGTCTCGGTCTTCTCTCACAGGGAATGGAGCTGGGAGGGTGGTCTTAATTCATTTGCACCAAGTATACCCCCGGACTTCTTGACATAGTCCTGTTCTCTGCTAATGTCATAAATGCTAAAATGAAAAAAGAAAAAATTAAATCATAAAGTGAATGGTTCTATTTCAGGCATATCTACTATATAAATAAATGTTTACTGAGCATCTAGTTTGCATTAGGTACAATTTTGTAATGTTTCCCTTCTTTGTCAAGTCTCCAGAGCTAAAGGCTAAATTTGCTGTATAAGAAGTAGTAACACACATAGATTGAAGTGGTTTTCCCCCAATTCTTTAATTTCTAAAGAAAATTTTCTTCGCAGAGATAAACAGGAATCAATTTTGCCTCATTGAAAAAAACCTTTCAAAATGCACAGATTATAGAACCACACCCATGTTCTACTGGCTGGAAATAATAAAATCAAATAGAACACAAATAAAACCTCTCCCCACCCCTAAATAAGTAATATTTGATTCACCCTTCATTAAACAAAACTATTAGTGATGACTATTATGTGCCTAGTACTATGCTATACCCTGCATTTTATCAAGACAAACGAGAAAAAGTCTCTATGATGAAAGTGTCCCGGTGGCCTGGAGATCTTAGAATGCGCTCACAAAATACTCCTAGAGTGAGTGTGTGACCTTTGGAAAGCAAGGGCTGTATCTCCTGGTGACAGTGGTCTCAAAGAGGAAAGCAGAGCTGGAAGTAAAGACCCTCCCAAACCAGATTACACTTGCAACTTAGAAAAGGAGTAGCAACAAAGGCACCATATTTTTAAAAACAATCCTCAGCTTCAGGAGCAGAGGAGGGAACCCTTAAGCCTGAAAACTGCTCTGTTGCATCCGTACACTGGGCTCAAACACATCTTCAGAGCTAGAATAAGATGAAGGCAGGGAGAGGGCATCTTTTCCTTTGTCCTCGGTGAGAAAGCTTTCCCAGAATTCTCTCTGCAGGCACCCCATTCTCAACTCATTGGCCAGAACTGAGTCACACGTTTATTCCTAAAACAATCACTAACCAAAGAGAGTGGAATTACCATAATGAGCTTAGAGTAACTAAGAGTCACACAGCCCCCCACTCTCACCCGCCCAAGCTGCTCCTGAAGCATGGGATCACCCCAAAAGCTAGACAAAATTGTGGTTTGGGGGAAGGGAAGAAAAAGGGAGGTGATTACTGGGAAGGCAGTCAACAACATTATCACACTAAGGTCTCAACAAGTTAGTGGTAGGTCTGCACTAGAATCCTGGTCTCCTGAATCCCAATTTAATTCTCCCCTCTTGACATAATGAACGATATAATCAATATTGCTACTTTTTCTAAAGAATCTTAAATATATTCACACAGTTCTACCTCAAATCCTTTTTGAAAAAAGGTGTACTATTATAAAACTATACATGCTATTTTTTGTAAAGTATACTGAATTTCTCAAATAATGAACTGCTTGCAGTTCCTCATGTGTATCGTGTTTCCACCTCTGCATTTGCTATTTCTATTGCCCTGAAAATGTATACACTAGTGCCCTTTTTTGGCTTATCATTTGAATACTTACTTAGATTTCAGGTATCAGTACCTCTCTGAAACCTTTCATGACATATCCCATCTCAATGACACTGGCTGTTGGTATCACTGGCTACCCACTGTATCATGTTCCAGATTCTCCCACATATCTATAGTACTGATTTCGTTATAGATTTTTCTTCCTGCCACTGGATTAGATGAAAAACTTTCTTGACTGGACCTTTATTTTCTAAATACTTTCTCACTCTTTTTGTCTAATTGTTGTGGCTATTCTATTTTTTAGGAGAGTTCTTCAGCTTTATTATCTAATCCTTTCTTGCTTCCTGAATAGTTTCTCTCCCTTTTTTAAAAAAAGAATCTCTTCTTTTACGTAAGTTGTATTTTCTCTTTTCTTTTTAAAGATACCACAGTTTACAGATACTTCTATTTCTATTCCACCCATATTCCTGCCCTGAGAAGTACTTGGTACCTCTAAATCCTGAGCCTTTTCCAGATTCTGTGGAGGGAATCGGCTTGCTTCTCTTGTTGGCTTACCTCTCTTCAGCCTTCAGCATTCTCTAATCCACTAAATCATTTAGTAACTGACCACCTTCTTTTGTAGTTTCCCAAATACTGATTTCATTTATCTTCTCCTTTCTCACTCTCTTGATCTTTGTGGATTTATATCTTTACTCTGTTACTATAATCTTAGTGGAATTTCCAGAGGAGTGTACAACTGGAGGTGTCACAGACATAACTGAAGTGTCTACTTAATGTAAGTCTTAATTTCTTCAATCAAAAAATGTGCAATATACCACCTACCATGGTAGCTACTATCACCATTATTTTTATTTTAACTTTTATAATTATGAAGACCTCATTTACTTATGTATTTATCACAGAACTAATTACATATCAAATCTTCAACAAATATTAATTTTAAAAGAATTAATTTTTAGTGTGTATTAACGCAATAACCATTTACTCAAATACATGAAAAGAACAGTCAAAGTAGATCTTCAACGATTTCTTTCAGAGCATTTATCATGGTTTATAATTACATAATCATAATTATTTCACTAATGTCTATTTACCTAATAAACCAAGCCTTATGAGGACAGGAATCATGTCTGTTTTGTCTACTTGTGATTACCCAGCATCAGCCCAATGCCTGGCACGCAGTGAATGTTCAGTAAATATGTATTTGATAATTAAATGAAAGAATAACACTTATGCAATTTAATCTGTTCCAAAACTCAGAAAAAGAGCTTCCCGATTTTTTTTATAAAGCAGTCAAATGCTAACACCAAAATCTGACAAAGAAAATACTAAGAAAGGAAACTATAGATCTCACGAATATTGATACTAAAATCCTAAAATATATGTATTGGCAAAGGGAATCCATCAGGACACTAACATAATAACAGAAGTCAATTAAGGTACATTTTAGGAATGTATGAATTGGTTCAATAAATAGGAAATCCATAAATTTAACTAACCACATTAACAGGTCAAAGTTATCATGAGGGGCTGCTGGAACATGGGATGAGGCAGGAGAGCCACATGTCAGACTGTCCAAAGGAAGTTACTATATACTTCTTTCCAAACAGATGACTTAGATAAGTTTTTGTTGCTGCACAGTATCTTTTTCATTTATGTAGTATTATTTTGGCCATACTTAATCTACAAAACAAATTGATGCTTCCAAATAAAAGAAAGCTGTTCATTTAATGTAACACAGAAAAAATCCTACCATAAGTTGTTTAGGGGAAAGAAAAGCTGATAACAAAGGAGAAGTATGTATATATATACACAAAGTCTTAAGAACATATACTATGATTTAAACAATGGTCATCATCTGTATAATGCTTATCTGATGTTTTTCTTGTTTATTTGATTATGCGCCCACCACTAGATTATTAGCTTCATGAATACAGGAATTTATCCTTTTCCATGCTGTACCCCAGTGCCCAGAACAGTGCCTGGTACACAGTAAGGTTTCAATAAACATTTCATGTATTGAATGAATCAATCCATATTCCAAATCACTTCACTTCTCTACTTAAACCCTTCGCGGCTTCTCGTTGCCCCCAGAATACAACACACACTCCCTGCCATGGCCCTGTGAAATATGACCCCTGCTTGCTTCCTCCACCTCACCTGATCCTCCCTCCTCTGGCTTACTACTACGGTCCAGCTACCCTGGTCTTTCCATTCAAGCTCTTTGCTCTTTTCAGGCCTTTGCACTTGCTGTTATTTCTGACTGAAACGCTCGCTCTCCTGTTTTGCCCTCGGCTTAGCTCCCTCTCTTCTTTGAGTGAAATCTCAAGTTATTCCCTCAGATAAACCTCCTCTGATCACCCCGCCTAAAGTAGGTATTTTCTTTAAATCACTCATTACAACATACAGCTATTTTGTCAATTTACTTTTGGGTGTGTGTGTGTGTCCATCTTCCCCAGCAGAATGTAAGGTCCACAGAGGCAGATACTCTTTGTCTTGCTCACAAAGACCTTCAGTACCCAGCAGAGCTCCTAGCACCACAGTACTCAACGCTCTACCAAGTTATCTTTGGGTAGGTCAAGTACAGGTAATTCCTGTTTCATTCTTTTTACAGCTTTACGTATTATCTGAAATTTTACGTAAGCATAAATATAATCTGGGGAACTAAAGCTATTTTCATTTTGGAAAAAAAGATCTTCCATGGCCCTAAGTAGTAGCAAGTTAGTTTTTAAAATGAACACAAAGTAAATGAATGGAAATAGCATTTCCCATAAGCCAAAACAGTAAGAGACCCATAAGATAAAGCTTCTCTATTAAAAAATAGAAAATACTACAGAATGAGAAATGTATGATTTTTATAACAATTTTTAAGTTCTTAAAAATTTTTAAACTTTAAACATTTCTTAAATTAAAAAAAGTCTACCATGTACAAAAGTTTAAATGTTTTCTAATGTCAAGATAATCACCCACAGAAAGAATAAAAACCAAGATACCCTTGCTATTATTTGAAGTGCAAAAGTCCATTTGGAATCACTGCTTTACAATTCAAAAGATTTCCTAAAATACTGTAAGTCTACACACACAGAAGAGTTGTAAAGAGTGATGCCATCTCTCTGGCAGTTCGGCAAGGGTTTCTCCACTCCACGCTCGCAGAATCCCATGAGTCAGGAGGCAAAGGCGCTCCGTAAACCCTTAAGTACATACAACCGTTTGTTCACCACCTACCTCGGCGGCCCCACCAAAGCTTCACTCCCCAAAGCCCCCTGAAGGTGGGACACCTAGTCCGTCCCTTCTCCCAGTCTCCTCGTCACCCAGTTGTCTGGCAGGCAGCTCACAGGCCAGGTGGGAGGCCCCAGACGCAGGTGTCTCCAGGAGCCCCTGGCTGGGTGGGGGTTAGGGCCGGCCCCTCCTCCTCACCTCATGGCGTGTGGCGGAGGGGGCTGTCCCTCTGCCCAGCTGGCCCCTCCGGCCCCCTCCTGCCAGCGAAAGCCAGTGTGGCGGGGGCGGCGCGGGTTGTGCCTTTAAAAGTCAACGAGGGCGGGTGGCGAACCGCGAGCCGCGCACACGCGCACAGCCAGGCTACCTGGCCGTGCGCCGGCTCGGGGAGCCGCAGTCTGGTCCGAGGGCTGGACAAGCAGAGTGTCCTCAGTTCCCTGTTTCTGACGTCTCCCAATACTCTTAGGTGGACAGTTTTATTGTTATTTTACAACGATCGCTCCAAGCTTCAATTCCCTCGAAGGTCTTGCCTGCAGGTTATTCAGTAACCATTCTGGATTGCAAATCCTAGACCTAAACCGAAATCCATGTCTTTTCACCACAGTGACCCCAAGTTATTCTAACTCACCGCTGCTATAAAGCTTTCCCATTATTGTCTAGTAAACTCGCTGATTATAGTTTCATGGGGCTTTGCTGTGTAATTTACAAAAATAAAAGGTCTACTGAATATGGTTTTGGATACTCCATATATGCCCAGGAGATGCTGATACCAGCACCCAGGGTTGGGATGGGGTGCTTGTCCCTCCCACTAAGCCACACAGCCCTAACAAAACTCATGAAAAATAAAGTTGGAGTGTGTGTGTGCGTGTGTGCGCGTGTGTGTGTGTGTGTGTGTGTGTGTGTGTGTGTGTGGTGTTTGGCCTGATCTAAGGACGTCTTTCCTTTTGGCTTATGTTTTAACCAAGTAATCTAAGACATCCATATGCATTTCCTGGACCGTATCTGCACTTGCTAGCGGAAAACTAATCAGGAGCTCCTAGAGAATCATTGCCGCTATGGTATTGTACAAATAGAAAACATACAGGAAGACCTTAACTCACAAAGGAAATTACTTAAATTCATAAAGAATCACGTAGATTAATTACTATTGAAAATAGCAAAATCACTTTGCATATTTAACATATGCAATGGGAGAGCAACTGCCTTCTTCTTAAAAACTTTAAAAAATTATTTCCATTGCTAGGGGGAAAATTGGCTGCGGGTGGTAGTGGTGTGATGAATTGGGAGATTGGGATTGACATGTATACACTAATATGTATAAAATGGATAACTAATAAGAACCTGCTATATAAAATATAAAGAAAATTCAAAAGTAAAAAAAAAATTATTTCCATTGCTAAAAATCCCTTTGTACTATGATTGTTTCATTTAACTGTGGCTTACTTTTAGACTTAATATTCAATTTTTGAAGACTGTTTGAACATTTTCAAAATCCATTTCTACTATAAAAAAGATTTCTATATATCAGACAGATGCTTATAATCTTATATCATATTTTGTTTTCTTTCTTGCTATGCTGTGTAAAGAGTCAACAGATTCTTTGGAGAACATACTTTCCATATTCAAGATTATGCACTTTTTATTAGAATCACTTCGAAGTTGATATGGTGCCATTTTCAGACATCTGTATAAAGGAACCGGCCTTTGCTCTGGCTCATCAAACCACGTTTACTAATTTGTGCTTCAGCATTAAACTATCAGCCTGCAATGAATGGCTGCATTAAACTCATTACTGTATTTATACACTACAAAGATACTGTTAAGTAGTTTTGTCCTTCTTCCAAGAAAATCCTAAGACTAAATTTCTCTCAGGGTCAATTACATTTTAAGACCTGCTTTAGATTATTTTGATTATCACATATAACAAAAGGGAAAGTGACATCTAATCCATACCATAACAATGATTTTTTTTTAATCACCAGCACCCCTAGATATATCCCATCACAAATGCCCTGGGCAGAGAATAGGCCTATTTACTAAAGGTGGCTCATAGAGAAGTGGAGGATAACCACAGGGTGAAGCAGGTGCTTCAACTGGTCAAAACAGGTCTCAGGAGTTGGGGTCTTGAATAGTTAATGAGGAAGCAGGTGTACCCAAAGGTTCTAAACAGGGTCTATTTCACCGTACCAAGGAGGGCAGAGTCTTTAACACAGAATATTACCAAGGGATTTAGTTATCCAATTAAGTGTTACTCAATTCTTAAGAGAAAACAGAAAGTATGCCCCAGACACTTCTTAGAAAATTCATAAATAAAAAGAGAGGCCAAATTTAAAAACAAAAGGCCAATTGAGTTAAACAATAAAAACCAAAAGCTAGTTCTTTTTTTTTAAAAAAAGATTTTTTTTAATGTGGACCATTTCTTTAAAACACTCTTTACTGAATTTGTTACAATATTGCTTCTGTTTTATGGTTTTTGTCCCCCCCCACCCCCGCCAGCCATGAGGCATGTGGGATCTTAGCTCCCCCACCAGGGGTTGAACCCACACCCCCTGCATTGGAAGGTGAAGCCCTAACCACTGGACCGCCAGGGAAGTCCCCAAACTGGTTCTTTTGGAATAAGTAACCTTTAGCAAATATAATCAATAAAGAGAAAAAATTAAATGTCAACAAAAGGAGGCTAACCACAAATACAGGGAAAAATTTCTAAAATAATAAATTATCACACACTATACCAATAAATATGAAAGTTATAAAAATATAATTTACTAACATTGGTCTAAGTGGAAGAAACATCTGAATAGACCAATTACGATGAAAAAACTGAAAGAGTAGTTGCAGTCCTACTCCTCTCAAAAGACCAGTTCCAGAGTTTTATTGTCACGGTTCACTTTTCACTTATCAGATTATCAAAAATCCACGAGTTTGGCAATGCAGTCTGTTGGCGAAACTGTGGGAAACAAAGGAAAAGAAAAGCAAAAGACCAGGAGAAAATATTTACTATGAAGGTTATAAAAGATTTATTTATACATTAAGACAAACAGATCAACAGAACATAAAAATGGAAATTCACAGTTTAGGAATTATGAATAAGTCAATAAACACATTTCAAAACACCTCCAATTTACAGACTTAAAAAAGCCAAATAAACCCAAGCAAGATAAATATAGATACAGTGAAACAGCAGAAAGCTAAAAACAAAGGGAAAAATATTAAAGCAGCCAGAGACAAGGAACTGAAAGACTGACAGGTGACTTTTCAATAGCAATAATGGAAACCAAAAGACAGAGGAATGAGATCTTCAAATTGCTACAAGAAAATAACTGCCAACCTAAACTGCCATATTCAGCAAAAACATCTTCCTTAAGTGATGGTGAAACAAAGACACTTTCAGGTAAACACAAACTAAGAGAGTTCATCTATTCTAAAGGATAGACTTTAAGCAGAAGGAAAATGGTCCTAGGTGGATGGTCTAAAAGATAAAACAATCAATGAATAATAGAGAAAGTAGCAAAAATGTGGGAAATATAAAAAAGGACTGACTGCAAAACACAATAACAATTCTAAACAGGTCTCCTTCTGTCTTGTAAGAATATTAAAAAAAATTAAACTACATAATAATAACATGTTAAGTCATGAGGGGCTGAATAAAATTAAACTACTAAGGTTCTTGTATTATCTAAGAGGAAGGTAAAGATGTTGGTTATTTTTATTAGTTTTTAAATTTTTTTTTTTTGCGGTACACGGGCCTCTCACCACCGCGGCCTCTACTGTTGCGGAGCACAGGCCCCGGACGCGCAGGCCCAGCGGCCATGGCCCACAGGCCCAGCCGCTCTGCGGCACGTGGGATCTTCCCGGACTGGCGCACGAACCCGTGTCCCCTGCATCAGCAGGCGGACCCCCAACCCCTGCGCCACCAGGGAAGCCCTACTGGTTATTTTTAGATTTTGAAAAGTCAAGGATGCATGATATTTCTAGGATAACTATAAAAAGAGAAAAAAGTATAAAACTTCTGAAATAATATATGGGGAAAATGAAATGATGTAAGATATTAAATAGCTATTTTTAAAAAATAACAAAAAAGGAGAAAAAAGAAATCTAAAACAGCCACTTATTCACATGTTTACAGATAACTTTGGGGTTATGTGCTGGTTCCCTGGGAGAGTAGCCCTCCCAGTCTCACAGGGTAAAGCAAACTGGAGTATTTTGTGAAGGTGGAAAACTTTATACTGCTATTTAAACTTTTTGATATACTTGAAATTTACTAGAAAATAAAGTACTTATCAAAACAACCATGTCATACCATGCCAGAAATACAGACATCAAACTCTGTTATAGAGGCCAAGCCCTACCCAGATCCAGTTCGCCCATAGTGGGGATGCTAATCACCCTTGTAGGAGTCCACATACTACAAGAGGCACCATGGGAAGATTATATTTGGAGCCACTATGTCTTGGGTGCTGTGGATGACCTGGATGTAGATGAAACAGTGGGATTTCTGAATTCTAGTTTTCCACATTCAACCACCAAAAAACTGTTACAACTAAAAAATGAATTCAGTAAAGCTGCAGGATACAAAAAAAAAAAAGAAAAATCAATGCACAAACATCATTTGTGATTCTATACACTGATAATGAACCATCAGAAAAAGAATTTTTAAAAAATCCCACTACAATTGCATCCAAAAAGATAACTAGGAGTAAATTTAACCAAGGACGTGAAGGACCAGCACACTGAAAAGTGGAAGACACTGATAGAGGACACTGAACAGATGAAAATAAATGGAGGGGCTTCCCTGGTGGGGCAGTGGCTGAGAGTCCGCCTGCCGATGCAGGGGACGTGGGTTTGTGCCCCGGTCCGGGAAGAACCCACATGCCGCGGTGCGGCTGGGCCCTTGAGCCATGGCCGCTGAGCCTGTGCTTCCGGAGCCTGTGCTCTGCAATGGCAGAGGCCACAACAGTGAGAGGCCCGCATACCGCAAAAAACCAAAACAAAACAAGGGCTTCCCTGGTGGCGCAGTGGTTGAGAGTCAGCCTGCCGAAGCAGGGGACACGGATTCGTGTCCCGGTCTGGGAGGATCACACATGCCGCGGAGCGACTGGGCCCGTGAGCCATGGCCGCTGAACCTGTGCTTCTGGAGCCTGTGCTCTGCAACAGGAGAGACCACAACGATGAGAGGCCCACGTACCACAAAAAAAAAAAAAAAATACTGTGAAAATATGCATTCTATGGTGGGAATTCCCTGGCCATCCAGGGGTTGGGACTCTGTGCTTCCACTGCAGGGGGTGCGGGTTCGATCCCGGGCTGGGGAACTAAGATCACGCATCCTGCATGCTACATGGTGTGACCCAAATTTTTGTTTAATTTTTAAAAAATATGCAGTCTAGCAAAATTAATGTACACATTCAATGCAATCCTTCCCAAAAGTCCAAAGACACTTTCCATAGAAACAGAACAAATAATCTTAAGCTGTGTGTGGAACCACAAAGGACCCAGAAGAGCCAAAGCGACTCTGAGGAAGGAGAACGGGCTGGAGGCGTCTCCCTCCCTGATTTCACACTACATTACGAAGCTACAGTCCCCAAAAAGTGTGGAATTGGCACAAAAACAGGCACACAGACTAGAGGAACAGAGCAGAGAACCCAGGAATCAACCTACAGGTATGTGGTCAGTTAATTCACAAGAAAGGAGCCAAGAACATACACCAGGGAAGGGACAGTCCCCTCAATAAACGGTGCTGGGAAAATCAGATGCCACACGCCAAAGAACAACACTGCACTCTGTCTACAGCACACACAAGAGGGGACAAAAACCCAGTTTTCCAGATCAAGCCCTTCCTCTCCTGGGTCCTCTGAAGACAGACACCCTCAGCGGTCAGCCACGCACAGGAACCTTCTGCCCACTTTTCCTCACCTTCTCCCTCAGTGGCATCACCTCCCAGCAGGTCATGAGGAGACCAGGCTCCTGTCAGCATGAACTGGACCCCACAGTGTCCCAAAGCTGAAGGCCCAGCGGGTCCTGAGGAGACCCGGCTCCTGTTAGTGTGGACTCGACCCCGGCTTGTCCCGAAGCCTGGACATCAGCGTGGACTCAGCCCAACGTGTTCCAGAAACCAAAGCCCCAGCAGGTCCTGAGGAGACAGGGCTCCTCCTCTCAGCATGAACATGAACAGCATGATCTGAACAGACATCCCACCAAAAAAGATATACAGACAGTAAAAGTCATACAGAAACAAGCTCAAGGGCTTCTCTGGTGGTGCAGTGGTTGAGAGTCCACCTGCTGATGCGGGGGGCACGGGTTGGTCCCCCGGTCCGGGATGATCCCACATGCTGCGGAGCAGCCGGTTCCGTAAGCCATGGCCGCCGAGCTTGCGTGTCCAGAGCCTGTGTTCCGCGATGGGAGATGCCACGACAGTGAGAGGACCGCGTACCGCAAAAAAAAAAAAGAAAAAGAAACAAGCTCAACATCATATACCATTAGGGAATTACAAATTAAAATCATGAACTATCACAGCACACATATTAGGACTGCTAAGCTCCAAAAATATGACAATACCAATTGCTAGAGGGTGAGGAAAAAAAGGAACTCTCCCTCATAGCTGGGGGGATGCATGTGCAGCCACTTTGTAAGACAATTTGGCAGTTTTTCCAAAGCTAAACAAGTCTCATGTTGGCATCCAACAATCATACTTCCAGTATTTAGGCAACTGCTTTGAAAATCTATGTTCAAATGCAAACAAGGATGCAATTATGAAGAGCAGCACTTCCATAATGGCTAAAAACTTGAAGAAATCAGGATATCCTTCAAAAGATGAATGCATAAGCAAATTGGGGTACATCCATGTCAACGCGAGTAAAATATGTCACCCCAAAATATGTCTCTCTGGCATAAGGATTATTGGTCTGCTTTAAAAAAAAAACAAAACAAAACAGGGCTTCCCTGATGGCTGAGTGGTTAAGAGTCCACCTGCCAATTCAGGGGACACAGGTTCAAGCCCTGGTCCGGGAAGATCCCACATGCCGCAATTCAACTAAGCCTGTGAGCCACAACTACTGAAGCCCACACATCTACAGCCTCTGCTCCGTGACAAGAAAAGCCACCACAATGAGAAGTCCGCACACCGCAATGAAGAGTAGCCCCTGCTCGCCACAACCAGAGAAAAGCCTGCACGCGGCAACGAAGACCCAATGCAGCCAAAAATAATAATTTTTTAAAAAAATCTCAGAAAACTGAGATTGCTGTTTTATGAAGGACATTTACAACAGGGAAACCTCCAATTATAAGGGTATGTCCCTCTTTGCACCAAAAATAGAAGGATAATTAAATATTAAGTAACTCTTTTCAAAGGGGAAGTCCTGACTTAAATGTGCAAACAGTCATACCCTTGTTTACTGTGCTTTGCATGATAAGCTGCCATAACTGGCCTTCCCCACTTCCCCAGCATCTTTCTTCTGTTTTTAGCTGAAGACAGTATTTAAGGGGATGGTTTTGGTCATTTCAGGGCCTGACTCAGTTTCCCGTGGTATCCCCCCTGTATTCAGAAGGTATACATGTTATTAAACTTCGGCTTTTCTCCTGGTAATCTGTCTTTTATTACAGGGGCAGGGGTGGCCTCAACCAAGAACCTAGAAAAGTAGAGGGAAAATTGTTCTTCCTCCCATACACGTGCAGTGGAATACTACTCAGCAGAAGAGAATGCACCACCAACCTATGGAAAGACATGGATAAATCTTCAGTATACACTGCTAAGTGAAAGACTCCAGTCTGCGGAGGCTGCACACAGCATGACCCCATTGATGACATTCCGGGAAAGGCAAAGCTACATAGATGATAAGCAGATCATGGGGTGGGGGTTTGAAGTAGTCCATGTGATACTCTAGGGTGGATGCCTGTCACTATGCATTTGTCTAAGCCCACAGATGTGCATAGCCCAAGGGGCCAATCATAATCTATTCAAATTTAGTTATTTAGGATGTAGGAATGTTGGAGGATGGAATACATAATGTCACAGAATCTAATTGTATTAGAAATATAAGGAAACAACTCACTGTACGGGATGGGATAAAAGGTGCTGACCTAAGTCACCTTTGGAAATGAATGGGATCTGTAGACTAAAGGCAAAATGGACCGTATATAAACAGTGGGCTTTATTCTAGGAAGTTCTTTCCAGGGTGTAGTAGCTAACAATTCTGAAACCTCTGCACATGTAACCTGGAAAGGAGCAATGCACAGATAAATGGCAGATGGTGGGAGCCAGGGAGCTAGCCACAGCCTTGCTGTGGGAGTGGGAAGTTACAGATAAGCAAGGGGAGAGCCTCCGCCCTCGTAATCCTGGATATAGGCTTCCTGGGAGGATGTTGACTGGCCGGGGAAAACACACAGATCTTCATGCTGGGAAGACCCTGCAGACATAGGAATTTCCCACCCCATCTTTCCACCCATACCTGCTGGAAACATTCAGCCCTCCATAATCAGTCAACATCTCCCCCCCGGGCAGATAAAGGAGCATGAGGGTCTTGCTTACCCTAAGCTGTCCCAGAATCCAGGCCCTGAGGGTGGAGCCAGGTTGGGGGTTCCTGGGCCTCTGAATCCAGGCCCTGGGTGTGGAGCCAGGTTGGGGGTTCCTGGGCCTCTGACCAGCAGGTGAGAGGAGGGAGGAAGACGGGTCCTGAGGACAGAGGTTCCCTCAAGTCTGTGAGCCCAAGAGCCCCGATGGGGTTCATTCCCGGTGCGGATATGGGCGGAGCCTGCAGTGGTTCTCTTCCACCTGGGCCCTTTGATGAAGCCATGGCAGCACTGGGCCCTGACGTCTCCTGGTGGTGCCTCAAACTCTGACACAGCAGTTTTACAAAGGAACAGGAGAATGGAGCTGAGCCCCTGACGGCCACTCCTTTGTGGCTCTGAGTTGCTTCCACCAGGACCGCAGTCACCTGCACATAGTCTGCTGTGACCTACCGGCCCCCATTGGCCTTTCCTCTCCCTCCCTGTGATGATGCCCGTGACGTTTCCAGCCTGGACCCCTCTCCCAGGCCAGACGCCTCTGTCCAGCCACTGCACCCTCATCTCACCTTGGGGGCTAACAGGCCCCTCAGAGGACTGGGCCCACAGCTCCCCACACCCAGGAGCAGCCCCACCTTCCCAGGTTGCCGATCCCAGGCACCGGGTGTAACCGAGCAGGACCCTACTTGGCCTTCCCAGGACAGACCCCTCCCCCACATGCTCTGCTGTAGCTCCTCTCTGAAGTGCCTGGATAACAGTACCTGATGCACGCTTCCTGAGTTGTTTTACAGATGCTAAAACCACCACCAAGTGGAAGAAATTAACTACTTGATGATCATGAACAGGTAGCCCCGCAGCTTCTGGCGCCTAAGAATTTATAATGTTAGCTGCCTGTTACCTCACCATCAACCAGAGAATTGTGCACCAGCTGATCACATACCCTGCGACGCCCCTCCTTCACCTGGCCTTTAATATTGCTTTACTGAAATCCTTCAGGGAGCTTGGGGTTTTAGAGCACAAGCCACCTGGCCTCCTTGTATTGGCACTTTTACAATTAAAGCTGCACTTTCCTTCACCACACCCGGTGTCAGTAGACTGGCTTTACTGCACTCGGGCAAGCCGACCCATGTTTTGTTCAGTAACACTGGGGCCTCCCAGGCTCCCACCCTCCTTTTGCCCCAGTGGCTGTCATCTGCTCCTCCAGTCTTGTTGCAGCAAAAGTAGAAATGAAGTTTTCCTTCCCCTGAGAACAAGGAAAACAAAGGGAACAGCGAACAGGCTAGAGAAGAAACATAACCTGGCCTGAAAGTGTTCATCACTCCTTGTTTTACTTTGTCACTCATCTGTAATAATTAGATTTGTACTTTTCAAAGCTAACCTCACTCCTTGACACTTTGTAATTTACATTTAGCACCCATCACCCCTGACTCTGTGTGAGTTACAGCCCCTGCCTCTCACTCCCTAACCTTATTATATCCAGCACTTACATTCTATTCGACCCTCATAACAAATCACCCCCTATAGTTTTTGCATTTCAGAAACGAGGTCACCACCGATAAACCAGAGGCAAATGTATGCAATTACCAGACTGCTGGACCCCAATTACCAGGCGGCCTGATGCCAGCTATGACTGTTTTGAAATAATGCAAAGGAAAGGAAGAATGCAAGACCTTCACTACTTTTATCCTCATCCTATACGCTGGACTGCGAGAGCCCCACGCATAAAATTTTCCCTGATTCTCAAGGAGGGGGGGTGCCCAGTTCTTGAGGTGCTAGCCAGCTGCGTCTTTCCTTCTGCCTGGCAGAAACATAAAGCCATCTCTCTCTTCCTCCAAAATCCCTGTCTCCGTGTTTCTGTTTGGCCTCAGTGCACAGGGAAGCTGAGATTTCGACAACAGTCTGTGGCCAGTTCCCACACTAATTCCGCTCTACGCCCACAGCCCTGGCCCAAGCCCCATCTGGTGCCTGCTTCCTCCATCAGGCCTGACAAAGCTGCCTGCCCGCACGGTGCGTCTCACATCCCACCCCAACCTGGTCTTTCTGAAGCATAAACGAGACTGACTCTCTCCCGCCTGTAATCCCCCAAATGTTTCCCCACTTTCGCTAGGGTATCTGCCGGGAGAGACATCTGCCAAGGCCCTGAGAGTCCCCGGCATCCCCACTAGGCTGCTGGCTCCTGAGTTCCCTGACAATGAGCACCTCAGCAGGCCGGGCGACACGGCAGGAAACCCCAGAACTGCTCACCTCAGGACTGGGCCGGCACTGCCACGGCCTGATCAGAGACAGCAGAGAAGGGTTCCCCAGCTGGGACACAAACTCTGCACGAGTGGCCTCTCCTTGAGCCATTACATCAACTCGTGTGACTTGAGGGAAGGAAGGACTGAAGCACACTTGGTTCCTAAGGAGGATGGTATAGGCTCAGTCACGTCCCTCCAAATTCACATGCTGAATCCCTAACCCCCAGGACCCCAGGATGTGGCTGTATTTGGAGATGGGATTTTTAAAGAGGTGATCAAGGTAAAAATGAGGTCACTAGGGTGGATCCTAATCCAATAGCATTGATGTCCTACAAGAAGAGGTAAGGACACAGATAGGCACAGGGGGAGACCACGTGAGGACCTGGGGAGAAGATGGCTGTCTAAGCACCAAGGACAGAGGCCTCAGGAGAAGCCAGCGTGCACACACCTTGATCTCCGACAGCATCCAGGACTGGGAGATAGGTCTGTTACCCAAGCTGCCCTGTCTGTGCTATTTGTTACGGCGGTCCTGAGCAGACTCACCCGCAGGGTTAACTCAGGGCTCAGACTGGACACAGCCCGCTCTCCATCCCCCTGTACGTGGGTTACAGGAACCCCAGGAACTGAGGAGGGGGTCCCTGAGGGGAGGCACAAGATAGAAGATGCTAGGCATTAACATGGCTGCATTCATGTTAAACGTGCCTGAAGTCCAAGCACACGAGATGGTTTTGTCCTGTATGTACATCGGCACCTTCAGTCTGAACTGCAGATCTTGGGCTTCACCAGCTCCACTGAGAGCATTAGCTTCACCTGCTGTGGACCGTCTCCTATAGGATTTCCAGAACCACAAAGCACTGAAGCTTCACAGGACCCAGTGTCTGTGCGCTACCGTCCAGGTGACCGTCACAACAGGGCCGTGCGGCTGGCCATCAGAACCCATTTCCCTTTTTCCTGTTCACAGCTACCCTGCACCTCCCAGCCTTCCCACCCCTTCCAGCTGGGGCGTAGTGTCTCCTGTTACCAAGGGAAACAGGTGAAGTTGGTGAGGGACTTGGCCAGCCTGCATCCTACAACAGAGGGCATGAAGCCCAGCTGTTCACTGCACCCTGCTGGTTGGAGACCTCACCTGGAAGCAGGGAGGAGAAACAAGGGGGCCAGAGCCGGGACCTGACACTCACCTGCCCTGGACTCTCACAAGAAGGGGACACACACATCTTGAGCTCCAGCCCAGTTTGGGGAGACACTTTGTTCCAGCAACAAACTTTACCTTAAAAGCCAAGGTGCTTTACAAAGCCCTCCCCAGCTGTCACAGAAAGTCAGGCTTCATCTCATCACACTTTTCTCAAACCCCAGCTCACGCTGAGACCACCTCTCGGGTGATGGTGCTTCAGAGAAGCCCCTTTAAAAGGTCCCTGGAGTTCAGCTCTCCCAGCCCTGCCTTCAGTTTAAGGGAGAAGTTTCCTTGACAAACCTTCCCAGTTTCCTTGACAACCAAGCTTCACAATCTCCCAAACTCTTCTCCTTCAAACGTTCCTATTCTAGGCTGAATGAGCCTAAAGAGACAGTGCTGTCATCACGTGCCAGAAAATGATTCCAAGCCCGTAGTTATTGGTCACATGATGCTATTGATGATGAAATCCCAGGAGAGCCAGCTTTCCAATATAACCATTTCTGGACTTGGCACTGGGTCCCTTTCCACGGACAGGGTGGAGTGGCTGTTTCCACGTGCCCCGTGGTAGAAGAGCTCACCTAATGCAGCCAGGACTCCATCCTTTCCAGGTGATTCCAGGGTCCTCACTCTGCCCAGACCGCACCCACATGGCTGCTGTCTGTGCCAGTCTATACGGGACCTTGGCAATCTCCTAAAATGAGGGTTATTTTATACACAGGCAATGGGTTGAATGCTGGCCCCGAAAGATGTGCACCCCTCAGAACACGTGAACGGGACCATATCTGGGAAAAGGGTCTTTCTATATGTAGTTAAAGAGCTCGAAGTGAGGTCATCCTGGGTTAGGGTGGTCCTCAATCCAACTGAGAAAGTCCTTATGAGAGACAAAAGAGGAGAAACACAGACACAGAGGAGAAGCCACGTGAAGACAGAGGCAGAGACGGGAGGGATGCAGCCGCAAGCCTGGGAATGCCTGGAGCCCCCAAAAGCTGGAAAAGGCAGGAAGAACCCTATCCTGGAGCCTTTGGAGAGACTTCTGTCCTGCAACACCTTGATCTCAGATGTCTGGTCTCCAGGACTGGGGGAGGATGGATTCCTGTTGTTTTGAACCACCCAGCTTGTGGTCATTTGTTACAGAAGCCACAGAATGGTCAAACAGACCCTGCTCTGTAGGATTCTGGAGTGCGGGCCTTATTAAAGGCCCACAGAGGCTGG
Organism: Delphinapterus leucas; assembly: GCF_059928025.1. NCBI lineage: Eukaryota > Metazoa > Chordata > Mammalia > Artiodactyla > Monodontidae > Delphinapterus > Delphinapterus leucas. The sequence goes on from NC_143131.1 coordinate 1,163,975, forward strand.
GTTACAGAACCCTTACGGTCAGCATTGGGCCTCAGAAATACTAAAGCAGTGGCTGGACACCAGAATGTTGAAGGGTCAGTCAGAAGCCCATCCCTAAGGGTGCTGGCTGCACACGGCCTCCCCAGGTTTTTACGCCTGTACCTGTTGGGGATAAGTATTTCCATCCTGATTCAGGACTTCTGATGTCACCCTTCACGTTGCTAATCAAAAACCCACTAGTTATACAGATGAAAACCCTATCAGGGCACTTGCTCCAGTGGTAAACAATTCTGAAGTTGGTCAGAGGCGGGGAATCGACTCCCATGCAGCCAGCAGCTCCCCCGCAAGGAGTGTCCTCGTTGCAAGGCTGGGGGACGGTGCCGAGGCGTCTGTGAGTAAACGTGAGCTGAGCCCCAGGCCAGCTGCTGCTGAACTGTTCCCACCCTTCCCAGGTAAAACACCTGAATGTGTGCAAGGACTTGAAAGCCTAGAGGAAAGGGCTTGGAGTCACACCAGCCACAGCACGCAGGCCGACTTGGTGCCTGCAGGCCAGCCAGGATGGTCCTGGCCCTGGGCACTCTTCTGGAAGCTTTCCATTTCCCTGCCTGAGGTACCCCTCCTCTCCCGGCCCCCACTGCGTTTTTCCTTTCTCACCTCTGCCCAGGGAGAAATTCCAGCAGAAGGTATGGGTGACACATCCTGTCCTTTAGCAGGTGGCAGCCCAGCAACTCCTGCAGAAAGTCCAGCAGAGCCCCACTCACACCGGGCCACCAACAGAGCCGTGACCCCTCACTCCCTCCCAGCAGCCCAGCCCCAAGACTGCTGACGGGGCAGAGAACATGGCGTCAGGCCCAGCTGCAGGGGCTCTTGCTGCCTGGAGCGGTGTTTATATTGACCTCAACGCAGGCACACCTGGGGAGAGCTGGCCGGCAGGGTCAGCCTGCCCAGGTCAGCCAATCCTCGCCCCTAAGGGTCTCACAGTTGCATTCTAGCCAAATTCTAGCTCTCACATTCCTGCCCCAGTGCACCTGCTGGGGTCGGGGGCAGCAGACCCAGGCTCTGTTCTGGCAGAAGCTCCCTTTCTGTGAACAGGGCTTCCCCCACTCCCATTATCCTCACTGGAGACTCAGGAGGCCACAGCATCGGGGCACCTCCAGCACCAGGACCCCACCCTAGGGAATCTCTCAAGAGTAGGGACCAGGCCCGCAGGTGGAGGGGAGGAGGGAGCCGGCCTCTTCAGGATCCCCGGGGCTAGGAAGCCTCCTACGCAGGAGGGCCTTGGACTCAGCTTAACTGCCACCCTGGGTCACCTACCCCTCCCCTGGTAGGGGGGCCCTTCAGATTCCAGGACCCCAAGATCCACCCCACCGACTTCTGACCCCAACTGCAGGGTAGGGGATCCCCTCCGCGGCTTCTTTTTTCTTGCTCCCAGAATTCCCTGAAGCTGTTATACTCAGGGCGGGATCAGAGCTGCTCCCTGCAGGGCCAGACCCTGATGTCCGGCCAGACCCCAGCCGGCAAGAGAAAGGAAGCCCCGTCTCCGCGGCTGAAAACACCAGTGCGGGACGTTTGCCGTCCACTTCACCTGGCGGGGGAACGGGCACACTGAAGTGGAGAGTGATGGGGTGCAGGTGGGAAATGCGGGTGCTCGGAGCCTGGAGAGGTGGACACTCAGTACCCGGTCTGTGGATGGTCTAGTCCTCTGGGTGTCTTGTCTCTTCTTGGGGGTCACTGGGGCTTTAACCTCACTCCGTGGAGTACAGGAGGAGAGGGATGCACACGCCCCGGGGCTCACTGTGCCTGGGCTCCTGGGGAGGACCTCTCTGGCCCACATGTTCACAGGCCTCAGTCACCCCTGCTCGACATTCCCCTCCAGACACTCGGCAAGAGGACCTGCCCTGTGAAACGGGGCGCCTGGGTCGGGGGGCTTGTGGGTCCCTTCTCAGATGGCCACACTCAGGTCTCGGGGTGGGTGCGGTGGCCTGTGACCACTCGCCAAGTCACCACGCTGCTGCGGCTCCTTTCTGGGGCCTGAGATGCCCCAGGGGTGGCTGGGGGAGCGGGGGAGGTTGCTGTGATGGGGAAGTGTGGGACGGGGGTCCTGGGCCCTGGGTCCCTCCCCGAGGAGGAGAGGGGGTCATGCCCAGAGGGGGGAGGCCGGTGACGGTCCTGGGTGTCAGCAAGCACAGTGCCGCGCCCCGCAGGCTGGGTGTGGGATTCCTGTGGCCCCGGCACAGGACACCAGACGGGGGGCGGGGTTGGGACAGGGGACGCTTCCCCTCAGGCCTGGAGCCCGAGGTCAAGGTGCTGGGGGCCCGCTCCTCCACGGCTTCTGGGGTCAGTCAGTCCCAGGCCACTCCCAGCCCCGTCTCTGTCTCTGCCATGACATCGCCTTCTCCCCCATGTGTCTGGGTCCAAATGCCCCCCATGAGGACGCCCGCACACCGGTCAGTGACCTCAGCTCACCCCGGGCAGCTCTGTGGTGGCCCATCTGCACACAAAGTCCCGTACTGAGGTCCCGGGAAGTCCGTCTTCCGGGGCCTCTTGAGGTGACAATCCTCGTGGTCGACACAGCTCGTGGGGGCTTGTGGGTCCCCCAGGCCGGAATCCAGGAGCCTCATGGAGGACGGGGTGTCCTGAATCAGGGAGGACGGACGGAAGCGCAGAGGAGGGAGGGAAGCCGAGGGGCGGTCAGCCCTGCCCTCCAAGGACGGGGGGAGTCTCTAGAGGGCCAGGCCAGAGCTGGCGGGGGGACGCTGTGCTCAGAGGTGGGCGGCCTGGGCTGCAACGTCAGGGTCGCTTAGGGCAACCATAACCCAGTTCCAGCCCTAACGCTGACCCTTCAAAGCACCAACACCAAGCCACATCTAATCAAGTCACACAAATACATCATGAGAAAGAAATGTACACCAGTATACCTTACAAATATGAACACAAGAATCCTCCACAAAATTAGAACAACATGGAGCCAACAGAACATTAAACGGATGATGCCATAAGCAAGTTTCTCCACACTGGAAATGTCAGGTTGTTCAACATATTAAACCTAAGCAATGTACTGAAGAACTATAAAGAAGTGAAGTCAAAGCACATGATCCTATCAATTACTGCAGGAAAAGCTATAATCAAACTCCAGTGCTATTTCATGATACAAGCACTCAAGAAAATAGGAATAAAAGGAAGTTGGTTCAATATGAAAAAGAGTAGTATACAAAGCCACAGCAAACACCATGCTCAATGTTAAAAACTGAAAGATTTACTCCTGAAATTGGGAACAAGGCCAGGAAGCTGGCCTCCACCGCTGATAATAGTGTACTGGAAGTTCTACCCAGGGTTTTGAGGGAAGAAACCAAAGCCATCCATATGTGAATGGAAAAATTAAAACTGTGTGCATTCACAGAACACAGATCACACCATCTTATATATAAAACTTCCTATAACAACAACAAATTATTTGACTAATCACTAATTCAGCAAAGTTATAGAAAAAAATATCAATTCACAAAAATCTATCTTATACATATATACTAGCAATAAATAATCTGAAAAAGAACTTATGAAAACAATTCCATTTTAAATACTGTCAACATTAATATTTACGAATATATTTAATCAAGATACAAGACTTGCTTTTCTGTATGTAAAGCTGTCTGTACGTTTGAAATTACTGGAAAGTCAAGTACTTTGCAAAACACCATGTCAAAACCATGCCAGAAAGGCAGAGGAAACATCAAACTTCCATACAGAGGCCAAGCCTTACCCAGATGCAGTTCACCCCAAGTCCACATGTCATTTAGAGGCACTGTGGAAAGACTTATTAGAACTTCCAAATATAAAAAACTTCCCTTTCTTCCCTGTTGTGGATGACTTAGATGTGGTAGAAACAGCGGGATTTGGGAAGTTCAATTTTCCACATCATTCCACCAAGAAAATACTGTTAGAAATAATAAATGAATTCAGTAAAGACGCAAAATCAGTACACACAACTCAACTGCATTTCTAAACACGAATAATGAACCATCAGAAAGAGAAAAAAAACCTAGTTACAGCTGCATCAAAAAGAACAAAATACCAAGGAATAAATTTAACCGAGGATGTGCAAGACCTGAAAACTTTAAGACACTCATGAAGACATTGAAGAAGACACAAGTCGGTGGAAAGACTCCCCGTGCTCATGGAATGCAAGAATTACTGTTGCTAAAACGTCCATTCCACCCAAAGCGGTGCACACAGGGAAGGCAGGCCGTCCTGAAATTCCAATGGTGTTTTTCACAGAAATGGAGCAAATCCTCCTAAGATGCGTGTGGAGCCACAAAGGACCCCGAAGAGCCAAGGCGACCCTGAGAAACGAGAACGGGCCGCAGGCATCTCCCTCCCTGACTTCACACTTCATCACGAAGCTACAGTCCCCAAAACAGTGTGGAACTGGCTCAAAACAGGCGCACAGACCAGAGGGACGGGACGGAGAGCCCAGAACCCACCCCGCACTCTGGCGGGGGAGGGGGCCGTTAAGTTACGACCAGGGGGGCAGGGACACACCGAGTGGAAGGGCAGCCCCACGGTAAACGGTACGGGGGAGACTGCACACCCCATAACCCACGCAGCTCCACCGCACACCAGCCTGACCAAAAACCCAGCTTTGCACACCAAGCCCTTCCTGGGTCGCACGAGGACGGACCCCGGCAGCCGTCAGTCGCCCCCAGGAAGCTTCTCCCCACTGTTCCTCACTGTCTCCTCACCTGTTCCTCCGGCGTCGCCTGCGTCCTCAGGAAACCCAGCTCCCGTCAGCGAGGACGCAGCCCCACGTTGTCCTGAAGCCGAAACCCCAGCGAGTCCTTGAGGAGACCGAGCGCCCGTCAGCAGCCACAACCCGGCGCTGCCTGAGGAGACACAACTGCCCTCAGCTGCGCTCAGAGCTGGGTCCGCGGGGAATGCGCATGCGCTGTGGGTCAGAGAGGCGGGATCAGCGCCACCCTGTGGTCGGTACGGGAAGTGCAGGCCACCCCTCCCTCACGGGTCACTGGAGACAGCGACCCTGCTGGCAGAATTGCTGAACCCATTAAATTGTGGAAACTCAAACAAATGAAGCCAATATCCCATAGCTTCTCCAAAGTAGTTCAGGAACAATGAATTGGAAGCCGTATGGAATAAAATGAATGTAGACACAAGCTTGACAACTTACACCAAATTCACTCAAAATGATTCAGAGACAAGTTTTAAATGCAAAACTATTCAAAATTATAGGAGAAAACATCACAGAAAATTGATATGACCTTGGGCTTGATCATGTCCATCACAAGCTTTGTGGTTTTAACACACAACGCAAAAAAGCAGTCCAGAAAGAAAAACAAGGGATTCTGTGGACTTTATAAAATTAAAGATTTCTACTGTGTGAAAAACCTCATTCAGAAAATCGAAAGACAACACACACTGGGGGACAAAAACTGCAAACATATCTAATAAAGAATTTGTCTCAAAATATACAAAGAACTACAACACAACCCCATTAAAAATAGGGAAAGCTCTAAATAGACACCTGGTCAAAGAAGGTACAGAGATAGTATACAAAACTATGCCCAGGACTGGGGGGCAGAGAAACAGCGGTCCAGTTCAACTCCCTGAGTCATTTGTGACCCAGGAATAGTCCTGTCCTTCCTGGAGGCCTCAGAGAGATGGGGAGGGAGGAAGGGGAAGAGGGCGGATTCTGCTTAGACCTAACTCTAACCCCGACCACTCTCACCACTTTCATTCAACATGGTCTAGGTAGTCCTAGACATAGTAATTTCATGAGAAAAAGAAATAAAAGGAATCCAACGGTAGAGGAAAAAGTAAAACGGTCACTGTTTGTAGATGAGATGATGTTTTATATTTCATTTATTTATTTATTTATTCATTCATTTATTTATTCTGGTTGCGCTGGGTCTTAGTTGTGGCAGGTGAGCTCCTTAGTTGCGGCAGGCAGGCTCCTTAGTTGTGGCATGAGAACTCTTAGTTGTGGCATGCATGTGGTATCTAGTTCCCTGACCAGGGATCGAACCCAGGCCCCCTGCATTGGGAGCACGGACTCTTAACCACTGGACCACTAGGGAAGTCCCGACATGATGTTTTATTTAGAAAATCCTTAAGATGACCCCCCCAAAACAAATAGAATTCATTGGAAAATTCAGTTAAGTTGCAGGATACAAAATTAACCTATAGAAATCAGTTGCATCTCTATCCACTGGCAACAAATTTTCAGAATGAGAAATTAAGAAAACAAACCCATTGACAATGGTATTAACAAAAATGAAATACCTAGGAATACATCTAACCCAGGAGGTAAAAGACCTGTACTCAGAAAACTGGAAGACACTGATGAAAGAAACTGGAGACGACACAGACAAATGGACAGATATAATGTGTTCATGGATTGGAAGAATTCATATTGTTAAAATGATTCCACATCCCAGAGCAATCTAGAGATTTGATGCCATTCTTATCAAAATACCAATGGAATTTTATGAGAACTAGAACAAAGAATTCTGATATGTGTAAGGAAACAGGAAAGAACCTGAATAGTCAATATGATCTTAAGAAAGAAGCACAAACTTGGACATATCACACTCCCTGTTTCAAACTATACTACATATCTAGAATAATCAAGACAGTATGGTATAGGAACAAAAGAAATACACAGAGATCCATGGAACAGAATTGAGAGCCCCAAAAGAAACATAGGCATATATGGTCAATTCATCTATGACAACGGAGGTGAGACGATACAATGGGGAAAAGACAGCCTCTTCAATGAATGGTGGTGGGAAAACTGGACAACGACATGCACAAGAATCAAACTGGAATCCTTTCTTATACCACCTACACAAGCAACCTCAAAGTGAATCAAATACTTCAACGTAAGACCTGAAGCCATAAAGCTCCTCGAAGAGAACATAAGCAGTATGCTCTTTGACATCCGTCTTAGCAATATTTTCTGGATCTGCCGCCCCAAGCAAGGGGAACAAAAGCAGAATAAACCAATGGGACTCCACCCAACTTTAAAGCTTTTCAATGGCAAAGGAAACCATGCACAAAATGAAGAGGCAGCCTACCGAATGTGAGAAAAGAGTTGCAAACAATATGTCTGAAAAGGGGTTCATATGCAAAATAGATGAAGAACCACACAACTGAACCTCCAAAAATCAAAAACCCAACTAAAACTTGGGACCGAACATTTTTCCAAAGAGTACGTACAGATGGCCAAGAGACATATGAAACTATGACCAATATCACTTATCATCAGGGAAACGCACATCAAAAGAACAATGAGATTGTCACCTCACACTTAAAAACTTGGCTATCGTCCAAAAGACAACAAATAACAAGCCTTGGTGAGGATGAGGAGAACCCTCACGCATTCTCTTGGGAATGTTCATTGGTGCAGCCTCTGTGGAAAACAGTACAGAGGTTCCTCAAGAAATTAAAAATAGAACTACCATATGATGCAGGAATTACACTTGGGGGTATCTTTCTGAAGGAAACAAAAACACGAATTCAAAAAGATACACACAGGGAGATCAGCTCAGTGCTTTGAGACCACCTAGAGGGGTGGGATGTGAGGGGAGGGAGGGAGACGCAAGAGGGAAGAGATATGGGAACATATGTATATGTATAACTGATTCACTTTGTTATAAAGCAGAAACTAACACACCACTGTACAGCAATTATACTCCAATAAAGACTTAGAAAAAAAAAGAAAAAAGAAAACAAAAATACGGGAATGCATCTAAATCTCATCTACAATGGACACATAGGTTTATCTTGTATGTCTGAAGCACAGTTACTCCTTTTTGACAGTCAAATGCATTTCCCTCCTCAATGCCAAAGCAGATGTACAATTCATATCCAAAAGACCACAAAACAGGCCACTTTGGTGAGTAAAATTGAAGTTAAATCATGTATAAGCCAGAGTGACTTCCTCATACCTCAATATGTGAAGAGTTTTTTTCCCTTTTGATTACAAGTCTTTCAATAGAAAGCATCGATGATCAAAATGTAAATCCCTCAGTGCCAGAATGATTCAGCTGTTTGGACCACGTGTAGATCATGTCCCTCAGCGCTAGGCCTCCTGTATATTTGCCTAGTTAATCTACATTGGGGGAATACTGATCAGGTATTATGAACTTGCTCAGAGGAATGTTAATGAGAAAACGCTTTATATAGGCCATACATTTTATTATTCATACCCAATTGTCACACAAGCATTGCACATGTGCTTTTAGCAGTAGACCTAAAGCAAACAGTGATTCATCATGAGTAGTTACATTCTCATAACTTCACTAGGTAATTTTCCTTTCCTCTTACACATCAGGGCAAAATGAAGCCAACACAGTAACTTTCATAAATACACACTTCCATACAGAGGTGTCATTTATCCAATTGCTCCAAGTCCTAAGTAGCTTGAGGGGAAGGACTTCCCTGTGTCTGGAAAACACAGATCAACGCCAGTAACAAAAAAAAACAAAAACATTATAACCATATTCACCAGTTCACTGAATAACCAATCCTTCTGTTAACTGTTTACGAAGCCATCCGATTCTCCATTAAGATTTTTTATTTCTTACCCAGTGTGGCATTATGATATGAAATTTATCAGAGACCTGTGCTTGCCAAAAGGTCCTTCACATAGATCTTCTTGACGATGGAGCACTTTTGCAAAGTGTTAGAGCACAACAGTAACTATCTATAAATCACATAAAGACTTAAAAGGTCATGGTTAAGCATTTGACCACAATGTAAATTACAAAAGAAACCATTATTGCTGTTACATACAACATTTAAAAATAACTAGAATTATGACTGATAAAACTTTACCAGGGGGCTTCCCTGGTGGCGCAGTGGTTCATAGTCTGCCTGCCAATGCAGGGAACACGGGTTCGTGCCCCGGTCCGGGAAGATCCCACATGCCATGGAGCAGCTGGGCCCGTGAGCCATGGCCACTGAGCCTGTGCGTCTGGAGCCTGTGCTCCGCAACGGGAGAGGCCACAACAGTGAGAGGCCTGCGTACCGCAAAAAAAAAAAAAAAAAAAAAAAAAAAACTTTACCAGGACATACTAGCTTTTTAGGAGTTCCATGTAATTTAACATACTAATCAAATGTTTCTCTCTTAGATGGCTCAAGGGCCTTCAAAAGCAGCTCAAAGCTATCTGGACATCAAAAGAACTGTTAGAACTGGCCAAACAACACTTATTCACTGAACCAAAGTAAAGAGATTTCGAACAAAAATACAGGTCACAGACAGGCAAAGGAACTCACAAGCTGTTCAAAATCAAAAGCAGCATTCCAAGAAAACTTTGGAGGGAGAAACCAAATCCAGGCTTGCCCTAACCCACTGCCAACAAAATCCATCTTAGAAAATCCTGGTCATGCACAACTCTTTCCTCAGTGTTCCCTTTGCACAAATGTTCATCACCTTCTGTATCCATCTTATGTTGCCCCTTATTTTTTTCCGCATTCAGACACAACCAACTCTACTACAAAGGGACTTTCTTTTCTCTTTGTACCATCAGCCTGTTACCTAGCTGCTCACTTTCTTTATTACGTAGCTTCATAAATGCTTGAACATATGGAACTTCTTTTGTCTTTCTCTTCCTGTGACAAAAGAACTCTAGCTGAAGGATAGTATAGTCATTTAGGCTCCCACTCAAAGACCACCATTCCTCATTTTTCAAGAATGTATCCATACATTGGCCAGACAAAATTACAATAGAATTTCATTCTTTTCTTAGTCTTAGGTTTACAACTATAGGTTGACCAGTCTGCCAGGATTTTGCCCATTGGCTATCACATGGAACTGAAGAAGCAGCACTTCTTATGCTTGAACCATAGAACACTCATACACGGACTAAAAACAAACAAAATCCTAAACACCAATGGAAGCCTCAAACCAAAGGAACCAGAAACCAAACAGAAACCAAAAACCAAACAGCACAAGACTCAAATCATCTTCCAAGTCTCAACTTAGCCTGTGACTTCTGTCCAAGTGGTGCACCTTCCAAATGAGATTTCCTGGAATGAAAAGTCACCCAAATGGGAACCAAAGTTCCCCCAAATGTACGGGGTTAAAAGGACCTCAGACTGCATGCCAGGGGAGTTACCACACGCTGGCTGAGGTGGTGCAACCTCCCAAATGCTATTTTTCTGGTTCCCCAAAATAATCCCTTGGAGTAGGACATTCGGGGCGGCCCAGGCAGGAGGAAGAGAGGAACGTCCTCAAGGCAAAGACGGCCTCGGCAGCTGCTAGGGTGCTCCCTCTTCCACCATCTATTCCCTCCCCAGAGTTCTAACTGCTGGGATGACTGGGGCTCGGCCTTTCCAGGCAAGGGTCCCAGGTGGTCTGGCCTCTAAAGGAATTCTCCAACACTACACTCTCTCGAAAGAGGCTGGCGTGGAGAAAATCTCAGTGCCCGATTGAGTCAGGGGACCCACAGGGGCCATCCCCAAGTGAGCCCCACATTGGGTACTAAATTTGATGTCGAAAACTCGACCACTGTGCACCAGTGCCAAATCGAATCTGAGAGAGAGTGGTTTGGAGGAAGTAGAAAAGAATAGCTTTGCTGCTTTGGCAGCCATACGGGGAAACAGAAAACTCGTGCCCTCAAAAACCATGCGTCCCAATGCAGGAGGATCTGGTGAGGAGTTTTACAGCAATGGTTTAAGGACGCAGTTGCTCCTAAGGTTTTGTGTGTGTACAGGGCCTTAACTCCCTTTTAATCTGGCCTCAGATGGTCTCTTGATGAGCTTCTCTGAAATAAAGAAGACTAAAACCTTCTATTTTGTGGGGGTTTTAGGTTGGTAAAGAGCCCAAAGATATGCTTACCTGTATCCCTTGAGGCAAAACCAGGATCCTGCCCCAAGGCTGCACTATTGTTTTTTGAGGGTTCCTCCATTGTCTCTGCATGCCCTCCCTTCCCTGATTGGCAACTGTTCTAATCTGCCCTTTGGAACTCAGGGAGGGTCCTGGAGGCTCTAGTCTAAATAAGGCCCTGACACTACACCTAACTCCAACCCTGACACTCTCCCTAAGCAAGGCCCTGAGACTACTCCTAACTCATTCCCTGACACTGTACCTAACAAAGGCTCTGATGCTAATCCTAAATCAGGCCCTGACACTGTGTCTAACTAAGGCCCTGCTGCCATAAATATCTAAACTCCTGACATTATCCTGAGCTAATATCCTCACCCATGTCTTACTAAGGTCCTGAAACTGTCCCAAAGGAAGCCCTTACACTGTCCCTAAAAGAAGCCCTGAGCGTGACTTTAACGAAGACCCTAATGCTGCTCCTACAGAGGCCCTTATGCTGCTCCTAAGGCATGCCCTGACACTGTCCCTGACTCAGGCCCTAAGGATAGGCTTCACATAGGCCCTGTTGCCGTACTTCAGTTAGGCTTGACACTGTCCCTACATCAAGCCGTGACACTGGTCTTGATTAAAGACCTGACACTGGTCCTGATTAAAGCCCTGACACTGGTCCTAACTAGCACCCTGATGCTCTCAATAACTAACGTCACCACGCTATCCCTAGCTCATTTCCTGAAACTACCCCTGGCCTGGAACCTGACTCTGTCCCGAGCTAATTTCCTGCCTCTTATCCTCACTGATGACCTAATGCTATCCCTAATTAAGGCCCAGAATAGTCCTAACTAAGGCCCTGACACTGTCACTAACTAAGGCCTGAAATCTTCACTAATATAGGTCCCGCTACCGGCAATAACTAAAATACGACACTATCCGGAGCTAATATCCTGACCTATTTCTAGACAAGCTCCTGACACTGTCCCTTAGAAATCCCTGTTGCTCTCCCTAAGTCAGGCACTGACGCTGTCCCTACCTGCAGTCATGATACTGGTTCTAAATAAGGCCCTGATACTCTCAGTGACTAAGGTCTTGACACTATCCCTAGGTCATTTCCTGACACGATCCATAAACTTTACCATAAACCTTGCCAGAGCAAATGTCCTGCCTCTTATGCTAATTGAAGCCCTTACTCTCTGCCTAACACAGACCCTGAATATAGGACCAAGGCCGTGACACTGTCACTAAGGCCGACATGCTCGTCCTAAATCGGGCCCACAACTGACACTCAATAAAGCCCTAACACTCTTCCTAACTCAGGCCCTGACACGGTACCTAACAGAGGCCCAGATGCTAGTCCTAACGCAGGCCCTGACACTGTCTCTAACTAAGGCCCTGCTGCCGTCAATATATAATGTCCTGACACTATCCTGAGCTCATTTCCTGAAACATCTCTTAACAAGGTCCTGAAACTGTCCCTAAGTAAGCCGTGACGCTGTCCCTAAGTGAGACCCTGAGGCTGTCCCTAACAGAGGCCTTGATAATGGCTGTAGCAAAGCCGCTGAGGCCGATCCTACCCAGGCCCTCATGCTGTTCCTAAGTCATACCCTGATACTGTCCCTAGCTAAGGCCCTGACACTAGGCCTCACTCAAGCCCTGTCACTCTTCCCAAGTCCGGCCCTGACGCTGTCCCTACCTGAAGGCCTGACAATGGTCCTAAATTAGGCCCTGATGCTCTAAGTAACTGAAGACTTGGCACTACTCCTAGGTCATGTCCTGACACTATCCTTAGACCTTAACCTAACCTTGCCTTTAACTAATGTCGATCCTCTTGCGCTAACTAAATCCCTGATGCTGTCCCAAACTAAGGCCCTGAAATTAGTCCCAAGGTTATGAACCTCTCCCTATCAGAGGCCTGGAGGCTCGTCCTAACTCAGGCCCTGACACAACACCTAACTCAGACCCTGACACTGTACCTAACAAAGGCTCTGACGCTGTCCCTACCTGAAGCCCTGACACTGGTTCTAATTAAGGCCCTGATACTCTCAGTGACTAAGGTCTTGACACTACCCCTAGGTCATTTCCTGACACGATCCCTAAACTTCACCCTAAGCCTGTGCCTTGCAAGTGTCCTGCCTCTTATGCAAACTGAAGCCCTTATGCTGTGCCTAACTCAGGCCCTGAATTTAGGCCAAAGACCGTGACACTGTCCCTAACTGAGGCTAGATGCTCTTCCTAAATCTGGCCCAGAACTGTCCCGCACTAAAGCCCTAACAGTATTCCTAAATCAGGCCCTGACACGGTACCTAACAGAGGCCCAGATGCTAGTCCTAACACGGGCCCTGACACTGTGTCTTACTAAGGCCCTGCTGCCGTCAATATCTAAAGTCCTGACGTTATCCTGAGCTAATATCCAGACCCATGTCTTACCAAGGTCCTGAAACTGTCCCAAGGTAAGCCCTGACGCTGTCCCTAAGTGACGCCCTGAGGCTGTCCCTATCAGAGGCCCTGAGAATGTCTTTAACGAAGACCCTAAAGCTGATCCTACAGAGGCCCTTATACTACTCCTAAGTCATGCCCTGACACTGTCCCTCACTCAGGCCCTCAAGATAGGCCTCACTTGGGCCCTGTTGCCATACTTTAGTTAGGCTCTGATGCTGTCCCTACATCATCAAGCCCTGACACTGGTCCTAACTAAGGCCCTGATGCTCTCAATAACTAAGGTCTTCACGCTATCCCTAGCTCATTTCCTGACACTATCCCTGGCCTGGAAGCTGACTCTGTCCCGAGCAAATTGCCTGCCTCTTATCCTCACTGAAACCCTAATGCTCTCCCTAACTAAGGCCCAGACTTGTCCTAACTAAGGCCCTGACACTGAAAGTTCCTGAAACTGTCCCTACATAAGCCCTGAAGCTGTCCCTATGTGAGACCCTGAGGCTGTCCCTAACAGAGGTCCTGATGATGGCTTTAGCAAAGCCCCTGAGGCCGATCCTCCCGAGGCCCTTATGCTGCTCGTAAGTCATGCCCTGATACTGTCCCTAGCTAAGGCCCTGACACCTCACTCAAGCCCTGTCGCTCTTCCCAAGTCCGGCTCTGACGCTGTCCCTACCTGACGTCCTGACACTGGTCCTAAATTAGGCCCTGATGCTCTAAGTAACTGAAGCCTTGGCACTATTCCTAAGTCATGTCCTGACACTATCCCTAGACCTTAACCTAACCTTGCCTTTAACTAATGTCGATCCTCTTGCGCTAACTAAATCCCTGATGCTGTCCCTAACTAAGGCCTTGAAATTAGTCCCGAGGCCGTGACGATGCCCCTAACTGAGGCATGGAGGCTCGTCCTACCTCAGGCCCTGACACAACACCGAACTCAGTCCCTGACACTGTACCTAACAAAGGCTCTGATGCTCGACCAAATTCAGGCCCTGACACTGTCTCTAAGGACCAGCGGCCATCAATATCTAAAGTCCTGACATTATCCTGAGCGAATATCTTGACTCATGTCTTACCAAGGTCCTGAAACTGTCCCAAAGTAAGCCCTGATGCTGTCCCTAAGGGAGGCCCTGAGGATGTCCCTAAGAGGCCCTGAGAATGTCTTGTACGCAGACCCTAAGGCTGATCTTACAGAGGCCCTTATACTACTCCTACGTCATGCCCTGACACTGTCCCTCACTCAGGCCCTAAAGATAGGCCTCACTTGGGCCCTTCTGCCATACCTTAGTTAGCCTCTGACGCTGTCCCTACATCATCAAGCCCTGACACTGGTCCTGATTAAGCCCCTGACACTGGTCCTAACTAAGGCCCTGATGCTCTCAATAACGAAGGTCTTCACGCTATCCCTAGCTCATTTACTGACACTATTCCTGGCCTGGAAACTGACCCTGTCCGGAGCTAATTTCCTGCCTCTTATCCTCACTGAAGCCCTAATGCTCTCGCTAACGAAGGCCCAGACTAGTTCTAACTAAGGCCCTGACACTGTCTCTAACTAAGGCCCGGAATCTGTCCCTAATATAAGCCCTGCTGCCAGCAATAACTAAAATCCAGACACTATCCCGAGTTAAGAATCTGAACCATTTCTAAGCAAGGTCCTGACACTCTCCCTAAGAAAGCCCTGTCTCTGTCCCTAAGTGAAGGCCTGAGGCTATGCCTAACTCAGGCCCTGAATCTATGCCTCACTGAGGCCTTGACACTGTGACTACCTCAGGCCCTGATCATGTCTTTAACTAAGACCCTATTGCTCACCCAACAAAGGCCCTGATGCAGCTTCTACATCATGCCCTGACAGGGACCCCAGCTAAGGGCCTGACGCTAGGCCCCACTCAGTCCCTGTGGCGCTCCCTAAGTCGGGCTCTGACGTGGTCCCTACCTGAAGCCCTGACACTGGTTCTAATTAAGGCCCTGACACTCTCAGTGACTAAGGTTTTGACACCACCCCTAGGTCATTTCCTGACACGATCCCTAAGCTTCACCTTAAGCCTGTCCCTTGCAACTCTCCGGCCTCTTATGCTAACTGAAGCCCTTATGCTGTGCCTAACTCAGGCCCTGAATTTAGTTCCAAGTCCGAGACAGTGTCCCTAACTGAGGCCTAGATGCTTTTCCTAAATCTGGCCCAGAACTGTCCCTCACTAAAGCCCTAACACTATTCCTAACTCAGGCCCTGACACGGTACCTAATAGAGGCCCAGATGCAACTCCTAACGCAGTCAGTGACACTGTGTCTAACTTCGGCTCTGCTACCGACAATATCTAAAGTCCTGACATTATCCTGAGCTAATATCCTGACTCATGTCTTACCAAGGTTCTGAAACTGTCCCAAAGTAAGCCCTTACGCTGTCCCTAAGGGAGGCCCTGAGGCTGTCCCTATCAGAGGCTCTGAGAATGTCTTTAATGAAGACCCTAATGCTGATCCTACAGAGGCACTTATACTACTCCTAAGTCATGCCCTGACACTGTCGCTCACTCAGGCCCTCAAGATAGGCCTCATTTGTCCCTGTTGCCGTACCTTAGTTAGCCTCTGACGCTATCCCTACATCAAGCCCTGACACTGCTCCTGATTAAGGCCCTGACACTGGTCCTAACTAAGGCCCTGATGCCCTCAATAACTAAGATCTTCACGCTATCCCTAGCTCATTTCCTGACACTATCCCTGGCCTGGAACCTGACTCTGTCCCGAGCTAATTTCCTGCCTCTTATCCTCACAGAAGCCCTAATGCTCTCCCTAACTAAGGCCCAGACTAGTCCTAACTACTGCTCTGACATGGTCTCTACCTAAGAATCTGTCCCTAATATAGGCCCTGCTTCCAGAATCTGTCCCTAATATAGGCCTTGCTGCCGGCAATAACTAAAATCTGGACACTATCCTGAGTTAAGGATCTGACCCATTTCTCACTAAGGTCCTGACACTCTCCCTAAGAAAGCCCTGTCTCTGTCGTTAAGTGAAGGCCTGAGGCTGTGCCTAACTCAGGCCCTGAAGTTATGCCTATCTGAGGCCTTGACGCTGTGACTATCTCAGGCCCTGATCATGTCTTTAACTAAGACCCTACTGCTCACCCAACATAGGCCCTGATGCAGCTCCTACATCATGCCCTGACAGTGTCCCCAGCTAAGGGCCTGACGCTAGGCCTCACTCAGGCCCTGTGGCTCTCCCTAAGTCAGCCTCTGACGCTGTCCCTACCTGAAGCCCTGACACTGGTTCTAATTAAGGCCCTGATACTCTCAGTGACTAAGGTCTTGACACTACCCCTAGGTCATTTCCTGACACGATCCCTAAACTTCACCCTAAGACTGTCCCTTGCAACTCTCCAGCCTCTTATGCTAACGGAAGCTCTTATGCTCTGCGTATCTCAGGCCCTGAATTTAGTCCCAAGGCCGTGACACTGTCCCTAACTGAGGCCTAGATGCTCATCCTAAATCCGGCCCTGACACTGTCCCTAACTATGGCCCTAACACTCTTGCTAACTCAGGCCCTGACACGGTACCTAACAGAGACCCAGATGCTAGTCCTATCTAAGGCCTTGACCCTGTCCTTAACTAAGGCCCTGCTGCCATCAATATTTAAAGTCCTGACAGTTTCCTGAGCTTATTACATCCTGGCCCATGTTTCATTAAGGTCCTGAAACTGTCCCAAAGTAAGCCTTGACGCTGTCCCTATGTGAGGCTGTGAGGCTGTCTCTCACAGAGGCCCTGATAATGTCTTTAACAAACCCCTTAGGCTGTTCCTACTGAGGCCCTTATGCTGCTCCTAAGGCATGCCCTGACACTGTCCCAGCTAAGGCCCTGACTCTAGGCCTTACTCAGTCCCTGTCACTCTCCCTAAGTCAGGTTCTGATGCTGTCCCTACATGAAGCCCTGACACTGGTTCTAAATTAGGCACTGATGCTCTAAGTAGCTATGGTCTTGACACTATCCCTACGTCATTTCCTGACGCTATACCCAGACCTTAACCTAATCTTGTCTTTAGCTAATGTTGAGTCTCTTATGCTAACTAAATCTCTGATGCCGTCCCTAACTAAGACCCTGAATTTAGTCCCGAGCCCGTGAACCTGTCTCTAACTGAGGCCTGGAGGCTGTCCTTAACAAAGTCTGAGTTAGTGTCCAGCGAAGCTAAGGACCAACAGGGTCTGGCCCCACTGGCCTTGTCACCTGGTGTGGGGACTGCGGACAGCCAAACTCCCATGGCCACTCTCAGAGAAATCAGGGAGGTGGGAGGGCACCCCTGAGAGCCAGATGGAAAATGGTCATGCTGTGAAATAACAAGATGCCCTTTCAGAAAAGTGAACACTGTCCCCTTGGTTCTCAAAGACTTGCAAACACTCTGTGTCCTTCTGGAGGCGTGCTGAAGCCTTCAGCCTTTGAGGGCAGTAATGGGAGTGCATCTGGGCTCAAAACCATCCAGCACTCACTCCCTGAGGGTGCTGAGGATGACCCGTGTCCACCCCTCGGGTGCTGTGGGGCCTGAAATCCCCTGATCACCGAGGACGGGAGGGACACTCGGTGACACTCCCCTGGACCACCGGGGGCTTGGCTGCTGGGCTACAGTCCTTTATCAGATACATGGTTTGCAAACATCTTGGGCCATTTTGGATGGTGGATTATCTTATTCCTTGCTCCTTTTATACACAACTGTTTTTCATCTTGAGGAAGTCCAACTCATCTATTTTGTCTTTTGTTGCTTGTGCTTTTGGTAGATCTAAGAAATCATGACCAAATCCAAGGTCATGAAGATGTACTCTCATGTTTTCTTCTACGAGTTTTATAATTTTGGTTCTTGCATCTAGGCCTTTGGTCCATTTTGCGTTGATTTTGTATATGGGGTGGGGGGAGGTAAGGGTCCAACTTTCCTCTTCTGCATGTGGGTATCCAGTTGTTCCAGAACCTGTGCTCCCTGTTTGGGCGAAAATACTGCAAATGATGCGACCAACAAGGGCTTAATTCTAAAATATACAAACAGCTCATACAACTCAAAAAAGAAAAAAAATCAAAAAATAGGCAGAAGGTCTAAACAGACATTTCTCCAAAGACATACAGATGGCCAAGAGGCACCTGAACAGACGCTCCACATCACTAATTATTAGAGAATGCAAATCAAAACTACAGTGAGTTACCACCTCACAGTGGTCAGAATGGCCATCATTAAAATGTCTAGAAATAAATGCTGGAAGGGGTGTGGAGAAAAGCGAACCCTCCTACGCTACTGGTGGGAATGTAAATTGATGCAGCCACTATGGAAAACAGTATGGAGGTTCCTCAAAAACTACAAACAGAGTTACCATATGAACCAGCAATCCCACTCCTGGGCACACATCCAGACAAAACTATAATTCGAAAAGATACGTGCACCCCAGCATTCACAGCAGCACTCTTCACAACAGCCAAGATATGGAAGCAACCTGAATGTCCCTCAACAGATGAATGGATATAGAAGATGTGGTACATATATACAGTGGAATATTACTCAGCCATAAAACAGAATGAAATAATGTCATTTGCAGCTACATGGATGGACCTAGAGGTTATCATACAAAGTGAAGTAAGTCAGACAGAGAACAACAAATACCATATGATATCACTTATATCTGGATTATAAAATGAGACCCAAATGAACCTATCTGCAGAACAAAAAGAGACTCACAAATATAGAAAACAGACTCGTGGTTGTCAAGGGGAAGACAGGGGAGAGGGATGGATTGGGAGTTTGGGACTAGTAGATGCAAATTATTATATATAGGATGGATAAACAAGGTCTTACTGTACAGCACAGGGAACTATATTCAATACCCTGTAATTAACCATAATGGAAAAGAATATGAAAAATATGTATAGGGCTTCCCTGGTGGCGCAGTGGTTGAGAGTCCGCCTGCCAAAGCAAGGGACACGGGTTAGTGCCCCGGTCCAGGAGGATCCCACATGCCGCAGAGCGGCTGGGCCCGTGAGCCATGGCCGCTGAGCCTGCGCGTCTGGAGCCTGTGCTCCGCAACGGGAGAGGCCACAACAGTGAGAGGCCCGCGTACCGCAAAAAAATATATATATATATGTATATATGTATGTATGTATATATGAATCACTTTGCTGTACAGTAGAAATTAACACAACATTGTAGGTCAACTATACTTCAGTATCAATTAGTTTGAATGCACTTTTATAAATTAGGTCTTATTTCTCTTGTCCTTTCATCCTGGGACAAATGTATAACAGAAACATTTGTTTACCTCCAGTAATAACCTGGATTACTCCAGGATGAACTCATATCGCACAGAACCTTAATTGTTGAACAAACCATGAATACCAGTTACACCATGGGATGTCCTGATCCAATATGAAGTTTGTAAACCTTGTATCAAGCCTGCAGAATCCACTAAATTTGGAAATTCAAACTGAAATGAAGCCACCTACCCCATGACTTCTCCACAACTAGTTATACAACATCAATTGGAAACCATATACAATCAAATGAATGTAGACAGAAATGACTATAGCCTTCCTTTTTTTGCCTTTGAGATGAAGACGGTATTTAAGGTGATGTCTTGGGCTGTTTCAGGGTGTTACTCAATTTCCTGGGTATCTGCCATGCACACAGGAGGTACACATGTTAGTTAACTTGCTTGTGCAACTATATGAAGGTAGTTAATACCACAAAACTGTATGCATAAAGTGAATTAAATGCTAAAGTCGTGTTTTGTATTTTTAATGACAATGAAAAGCAAGTGCAGCGCTGATATTTGTTACAGAAATGAACATTAAAAACATTCTTAGTGAAAAAAGCCACAAAGAAAAGGCCACCTAGATCCCATATTCATCTTGTCTGCTTCAAATCCCTCACGGTTGTCCAAATGCGGGGGAAACTCAGGAATGGGTCCAGAAAAAGAAAACTGGGTCAGGATGGAAAACGACATTTTCATACAGTTGGGACAGTAGGTGAAAGCTGAAGTGGGGCTGAGTATTAAATTATAATGTGGACATCAGGATTTCTTCATTTAGGGGTTATGTGCTGGTTCCGTGGGCAAAACACACTGAGCATTTTGTGTGAAGTGGCAAACGTGAGTACTTTTTGCCATTACTGCAACTTTTCGGTACATTTTAAATTACTGGAAAGTAAATTACTTTTCTAGACAACCATGTCAGTATCATGCCAGAAACTCAGATAAGACAGATATCAAATTTTGTTATAGAGGCCAAGACTTACCCAGACCACGTTCAACCAAAGTTGTGATACTTATTTCCCTTGTCGGAGTCCGCATGGTATGAAGAGGCACCGTGGGAAGAGTATATTAGTAGCTACCATCTCTTGGGTCCTGTGGATTACCTGGGGTGCAGTAGAAACTGTGAGATTTTAGTATTTAAATTTTTCACATTACTTCAAAAAATATGTTAAAAAATAAATTCAGTAAAGTTGCAAAATATGGAATCAATATACACAAATCAGTTTTGTTTCTATACACTAATAATGATCCACCAGCAAGAAAAATTAAGAAAACAATCCCATTTACAATTCCATCAAAAAGAACGAACTATTTAGCAATAAATTTAACCAAGGACATGAAAGACCTATACTCCGAAAACTATAAAGCATTGATAAAGAAACTGAAGACACAATAGAAAACAATATTCCATGCTCAAGCATCAGAAAAATTACGATTATTAAAGTGTTTGGGAGAGGGGGAAGATGGCGGAAGAGTAAGACGTGGAGATCACCTTCCTCCCCACAAATACACCAGAAATACATCTACACGTGGAACAACTCCTACAGAACACCTACTGAACGCTGGCAGAAGACCTCAGAACTCCCAAAAGGCAAGAAAGTCCCCACGTACCTGGGTTAGGACAAAAGAGAAAAGAATAAACAGAGACAAAAGCATAGGGACGAGCCCTGCACCAGTGGGAGGAAGCTGTGAAGGAGGAAAAGTTTCCACACACTAGAAGCCCCTTCGCGGGCGGAGACTGCAGGAGGCGGAGGGGGGAGCTTCGTGGCCACGGAGGAGTGCACAGCAACGGGTGCGGAGGGCAAAGCGGGGAGATTCCTGCACAGAGGATCGGTGCCGACCGGCACTCACCAGCCCGAGAGGCTTGTCTGCTCCCCCACCGGGGCGGGCAGGGCTGGCAGTTGAGGCTCGGGCTTCGGTCTGAGCGCAGGGAGAGGACTGGGGGTGGCGGCGTGAACACAGCCTGCAGGGGGTTAGTGCGCCACGGCTGGCCGGGAGGGAGTCCGGGGAAAAGTCTGGACCTGCCGAAGAGGCAAGAGACTTTTTCTTCCCTCTTTGTTTCCTGGTGCGCGAGGAGAGGAGATTAAGAGCGCCGCTTAAAGGAGCTCCAGAGACGGCGCGAGCTGCGGCTAACAGCGCGGACCCCAGAGACGGGCATGAGATGCTAAGGCTGCTGCTGCCACCAACAAGAAGCCTGTGTGCGAGCACAGGTCACTCTCCACACCCCACTTCCGGGGAGCCTGTGCAGCCCGCCACGGCCAGGGTCCCGGGATCCAGGAACAACTTCGCCGGGAGAACACACGGCGCGCCACAGGCTGGTGCAGCGTCATGGCGGCCTCTGCCGCCGCAGGCCCGCCCCGCACTCCGTGCCCCTCCCTCCCCCCGGCCTGAGTGAGCCAGAGCCCCCGAATCAGCGGCTCCTTTAACCCTGTCCTGTCTGAGCAAAAAACAGATGCCCTCCGGAGACCTACATGCAGAGGCGGGGCCAAATCCAAAGCTGAGCCCCGTGAGCTGTGCGAACAAAGAGAAAGGGAAATCTCTCCCAGCAGCCTCAGAAGCAGCGGATTAAAGCTCCACAATCAACTTGATGTACCCTGCACCTGTGGAATACATGAATAGACAACGAATCATCCCAAATTGAGGAGGTGGACTTTGAGAGCAAGATTTATGATTTTTTCCCCTTTTCCTCTTTTTGTGAGTGTGTTTGTGTATGCTTCTGTGTGAGATCTTGTCTGTATAGCTTTGCTTCCACCATTTGTCCTAGGGTTCTATCCATCCGGTTTTGGGGTTTTTTTGGGTTTTTTTGGGGGGGGGGTTAAATTTTTTTCTTAATAATTATTTTTTAATTTAATAACTTTATTATATTTTATCTTACTCTATTTTATTTTACTTTATCTTCTTTCTTTCTTTTCCTCCTTCCTTCCCTCCTTTCTTCCTTCCTCCCTCCCTCCCTCCCTCCTTTCTTTCTTTCTTTCCTTCCTTCTTTCTTTCTACTTCTACTAATTCTTTCTTTCTACTTTTTCTCCCTTTTATTCTGAGCCATGTGGATGAAAGGCTCTTGGTGCTGCAGCCAGGAGTCAGTGCAGTGCCTCTGAGGTGGGAGAGCCAACTTCAGGACACTGGTCCACAAGAGACCTCCCAGCTCCACATAATATCAAACGGCTAAAATCTCCCAGAGATATCCATCTCAACACCAGCACCCAGCTTCACTCAACGACCAGCAAGCTACAGTGCTGGACACCCTATGCCAAACAACTAGCAAGACAGGAACACAACCCCACCCATTAGCAGAGAGACTGCCTAAAATCATAATAAGTTCACAGACACCCCAAAACACACCACCAGACGTGGACCTGCCCACCAGAAAGACAAGATCAAGCCTCATCCACCAGAACACAGGCACTAGTCCCCTCCACCAGGAAGCCTACACAACCCACTGAACCAACCTTAGCCACTGGGGACAGACACCAAAAACAACGGGAACTACATATCTGCAGCCTGCAAAAAGGAGACCCCAAACACAGTAAGATAAGCAAAATGAGAAGACAGAAAAACACACAGCAGATGAAGGAGCAAGATAAAAACCCACCAGACCTAACAAATGAAGAGGAAATAGGCAGTCTACCTGAAAAAGAATTCAGAATAATGATAGTAAAGATGATCCAAAATCTTGGAAATACAATGGACAAAATGCAAGAAACATTTAACAAGGACCTAGAAGAACTAAAGATGAAACAAACAACGATGAACAACACAATAAATGAAATTAAAAATACTCTAGATGGGATCAATAGCAGAATAACTGAGGCAGAAGAATGGATAACTGACCTGGAAGATAAAATAGTGGAAATAACTACTGCAGAGCAGAATAAAGAATAAAGAATGAAAAGAACTGAGGACAGTCTGAGACCTCTGAGACAACATTAAACACACCAACATTCGAATTGTAGGGGTTCCAGAAGAAGAAGAGAAAAAGAAAGGGACTGACAAAATACTGGAAGAGATTATAGTTGAAAACTTCCCTAATATGGGAAAGGAAACAGTTAATCAACTCCAGGAAGCACAGAGAGTCCCATACAGGATAAATCAAAGGAGAAATACACCAAGACACATATTAATCAAACTGTCAAAAATCAAATACAAAGAAAACATATTAAAAGCAGCAAGGGAGGGCGTCCCTGGTGGTGCAGTGGTTGAGAGTCCACCTGCTGATGCAGGGGATATGGGTTCGTGCCCCGGTCCGGGAAGATCCCACATGCCACGGAGTGGCTGGGCCCGTGAGCCATGGCCGCTGAGCCTGCGCGTCTGGAGCCTGTGCTCCAAAACGGGAGATGCCACAACAGTGAGAGGCCCACGTACCAAAAAAAAAAAAAAAAAAGCAGCAAGGGAAAAACAACAAATAACACACAAGGAAATCCCTATAAAGTTAACAGCTGATCTTTCAGCAGAAACTCTGCAAGCCAGAAGGGACTGGCAGGACATATTTAAAGTGATGAAGGAGAAAAAACTACAACCAAGATTACTCTACCCAGCAAGGATCTCTTTCAGATTTGATGGAGAAATTAAAACCTTTACAGACAAGCAAGAGCTGAGAGAGTTCAGCACCACCAAACCAGCTTTACAGCAAATGCTAAAGAGTCTTCTCTAGGCAAGAAACACAAGAGAAGGAAAAGACCTATAATAACAAACCCAAAACAATTAAGAAAATGGGGGGCTTCCCTGGTGGCACAGTGGTTGAGAATCTGCCTGCCAATGCAGGGGATACGGGTTCGAGCGCTAGTCTGGGAAGATCCCACATGCCGCAGAGCAACTGGGCCCGTGAGCCACAACTACTGAGCCTGCACGTCTGGAGCCTGTGCTCCGCAACAAGAGAGGCCGAGATAGTGAGAGGCCTGCGCACCGCGATGAAGAGTGGCCCCCGCTCGCCGCAACTAGAGAAAGCCCTCGCACAGAAACGAAGACCCAACACAGCCAAAAATAAATAAATAAATTTATAAAAAAAAAAAAGAAAATGGGAATAGGAACATACCTATCAATAATTACCTTAAATGTAAATGGATTAATGCTCCCACCAAAAGACACAGACTGGCTGAATGGATACAAAAACAAGACCCATATATATGCTGTCTACAAGACACCCACTTCAGACCTAGAGGCACATACAGACTGAAAGTGAGGGGATGGAAAAAGATATTCCATGCAAATGGAAACCAACAGAAAGCTGGAGTAGCAATTCTCATATCAGACAAAATAGACTTTAAAATAAAGACTATTACTAGAGACAAATAAGGACACTACATAATGATCAAGGGATCGATCCAAGAAGAAACTATAACAATTGTAAATATTTATGCACCCAACATAGGAGCACCTCAATACATAAGGCAAATACTAACAGCCATAAAAGGGGAAATCAACAGTAACACACTCATAGTAGGGGACTTTAACACTCCACTTTCACCAATGGACAGATCGTCCAAAATGAATGATGATCTTTAAATCATCATTTAAATGATGATACATTAAACAAGAGGGACTTGATTGATATTTATAGGACATTCCATCCAAAAACAACAGAATATGCATTTTTCTCAAGTGCTCATGGAACATTCTCCAGGATAGATCATATCTTGGGTCACATATCAAGCCTCGGTAAATTTAAGAAAATTGAAATTGTATCAAGTATCATTTTTGACCACAACGCTATGAGACTAGACATCAATTACAGGAAAAGATTTGTAAAAAAATACAAACACATGGAGGCTAAACAATACACTACTTAATAACGAAGTGATCACTGAAGAAATCAAAGAGGAAATCAAAAAATACCTAGAAACAAATGACAGTGGAGACACGACGACCCAAAACCTATGGGATGCAGCAAAAGCTGTTCTAAGAGGGAAGTTTATAGCAATACAATCCTACCTTAAGAAACAGGAAACATCTCGAATAAACAACCTAACCTTGCACCTAAAGAAATTAGAGAAAGAAGAACAAAAAACCCACAAAGTTAGCAGAAGGAAAGAAATCATAAAGATCAGATCAGAAATAAATGAAAAAGAAATGAAGGAAACGATAGCAAAGATCAATCAAACTAAAAGCTGGTTCTTTGAGAAGACAAACAAAATTGATAAACCATTAGCCAGACTCATCAAGGAAAAAAGGGAGAAGACTCAAATCAACAGAATTAGAAATGAAAAAGGGGAAGTAACAACTGACACTGCAGAAATACAAAAGATCATGAGAGATTACTACAAACAACTCTATGCCAATAAAATGGACAACCTGGAAGAAATGGACAAATTCTTAGAAATGCACAACCTGCCAAGGCTGAATCAGGAAGAAATAGAAAATATGAACAGACCAATCATAAGCACTGAAATTGAAACTGTGATTTAAAATCTTCCAACAAACAAAAGCCCAGGACCAGATGGCTTCACAGGCGAATTCTATCAAACATTTAGAGAAGAGCTAACACCTATCCTTCTCAAACTCTTTCAAAATATAGCAGAGGGAGGAACACTTCCAAACTCATGCTACGAGGCCACCATCACCCTGAAACCAAAAACACACAAGGATGTCACAAAGAAACAAAACTACAGGCCAATATCACTGATGAACATAGATGCAAAAATCCTCAACAAAATACTAGCAAACAAAATCGAACAGCACATTAAAAGGATCATACACCATGATCAAGTGGGGTTTATTCCAGGAATGCAAGGATTCTTCAATATACACAAATCAATCAATGTGATACACCATATTAACAAATTGAAGGAGAAAAACCATATGGTCATCTCAGTAGACGCAGACAAAGCTTTCGACAAAATTCAACACCCATTTATGATAAAAACCCTCCAGAAAGTAGCCATAGAGGGAACTTTCCTCAACATACTAAAGGCCATATATGACAAACCCACAGCCAACATCGTCCTCAATGGTGAAAAACTGAAAGCATTTCCACTAAGATCAGGAACAAGACAAGGTTGCCCACTCTCACCACTCCTATTCAACATAGTTTTGGAAGTTTTAGCCACAGCAATCAGAGAAGAAAAGGAAATAAAAGGAATCCAAATCGGAAAAGAAGAAGTAAAGCTGTCACTGTTTGCAGATGACATGATACTATACATAGAGAATCCTAAAGATGCTACCAGAAAACTACAAGAGCTAATCAATGAATTTGGTAAAGTAGCAGGATACAAAATTAATGCACAAAAATCTCTGCCATTCCTATACACTAATGATGAAAGCATCTGAAAGTGAAATCAAGAAAACACTTCCATTTACCATTGCAACAAAAAGAATAAAATATCTAGGAATAAACCTACCTAAGGAGACAAACGACCTGTATGCAGAAAATTATAAGACACTGATGAAAGAAATTAAGGATGATACAAAGAGATGGAGAGGTATACCATGTTCTTGGATTGGAAGAATCAACATTGTGAAAATGATTCTACTTCCCAAATCAAGCTACATATTCAATGCAATCCCTATCAAACTACCACTGGCATTTTTCACAGAACTAGACCCAAAAATTTCACAATTTGTATGGAAACACAAAAGTCCCCGAACAGCCAAAGCAATCTTGAGAACGAAAAACGGAGCTGGAGGAATCAGGCTCCCTGACTTCAGACTATACTACAAAGCTACAGTAATCAAGACAGTATGGTACTGGCACAAAAACAGAAAGATAGATCAATGGAACAGGATAGAAAGCCCAGAGATAAACCCACGCACATATGGTCACGTTATCTTTGATAAAGGAGGCAGGAATGTACAATGGAGAAAGGACAGCCTCTTCA
Source organism: Delphinapterus leucas (assembly GCF_059928025.1). Taxonomy (NCBI): domain Eukaryota; kingdom Metazoa; phylum Chordata; class Mammalia; order Artiodactyla; family Monodontidae; genus Delphinapterus; species Delphinapterus leucas. The sequence goes on from NC_143131.1 coordinate 1,191,291, forward strand.
ATAAGTGGTGCTGGGAAAACTGGATGGGTACATGTAAAAGTATGAGATTACATCACTCCCTAACACCATACACAAAAATAAGCTCAAAACGGATTAAAGACCTAAATGTAAGGCCAGAAACTATCAAACTCTTAGAGGAAAACATAGGCAGGACACTCTATGACATAAATCACAGCAAGATCCTTTTTGACCCACCTCCTAGAGAAACGGAAATAAAAACAATAAACAAATGGGACCTAATGAAACTTAAAAGCTTTTGCACAGAAAAGGAAACCATAAAAAAGATGAAAAGACAACCCTCAGAATGGGAGAAAATATTTGCAAACGAAGCAACTGACAAAGGATTAATCTCCAAAATATACAAGCAACACATGCAGCTCAATATCAAAAAAACAAACAACCCAATCCAAAAATGGGCAGAAGACCTAAAGAGACATTTCTCCAAAGAAGATATACAGACTGCCAACAAACACATGAAAGAATGCTCAACATCACTAATCATTAGAGAAATGCAAATCAAAACTACAATGAGATATCATCTCACACCAGTCAGAATGGCCATCATCAAAAAATCTAGAAACAATAAAAGCTGGAGAGGGTGTAGAAAAAGGGAACACTCTTGCACTGCTGGTGGGAATGGGAATTGGTACAGCCACTATGGAGAACAGTAGGGAGGTTCCTTAAAAAACTACAAACAGAAGTACCATATGACCCAGCAATCCCACTACTGGGCATATACCCTGAGAAAACCATAATTCAAAAAGAGTCATGTACCAAAATGTTCATTGCAGCTCTATTTACAATAGCCCGGAGATGGAAACGACCTAAGTGCCCATCATCAGATGAATGGATAAAGAAGATGTGGCACATATATACAATGGAATACTACTCAGCCATAAAAAGAAACGAAATTCAGCTATTTGTAATGAGGTGGATAGACCTAGAGTCTGTCATACAGAGTGAATTAAGTCAGAAAGAGAAAGACAAATACCATATGCTGACACATATATATGGAACTTAAGGGAAAAAAATGTCATGAAGAACCTAGGGGTAAGACAGGAATAAAGACACAGACCTACTAGAGAATGAACTTGAGGATATGGGGAGGGGGAAGGGTAAGCTGTGACAAAGTGAGAGAGTGGCATGGACATATATACACTACCAAACGTAAAATAGATAGCTAGTGGGAATCAGCCGCATAGCATAGGGAGATCAGCTCGGTGCTTTGTGACCACCTAGAGGGGTGGGATAGGGAGGGTGGGAGGGAGGGAGACGCAAGAGGCAAGAGGTATGGGAACATATGTATATGTATAACTGATTCACTTTTTTATAAAGCAGAAACTAACACACCACTGTAAAGCAATTATACTCCAATAAAGATGTAAAAAAAAAAAGTTTATTCTACCTAAAGCCATCAACAAACAGTGCCAGGAATACTAGACACCAGTCTCCAAAGAACGACACTGGTCACCATCTACACTGCACATAAAACTAACTAAGAGCGCACAGTATTCCACATTAAACCCTTTCTCTCCTGAGTGCCCTGAAGATGGACCCCACCCACCCAGCAGTCAGCTGCACAGGAGGACTCTCCACACTTGCTCATTTTTTCCTCTTGTGGAGTCTCCTCACCAGTGGTTGCTTAGCAAACCCAGCTCCTGTCAGGGTGGACAATGCCTCATGGTCCAGAAACCTAAGCCCTGACAGGAGACAAAGCTCCTATCTGCTTGTCAGAGAGCAAAGTCTGTGGGCAGGGTGCACCTGTGCCCCCAGGGTCAGACAGGTGGGTTCGGCGCCCCCTGTGGGTTGTGAGAAAAGTGCCGGGAGTGCCGCACTCACAAACCCAGAGGCCTCATCTGGAAGGCAGTTCTGCTGTATATACTAAGTTTGGAAATCCAAACTGAAATGGAGCCAAGTATCTCACTGTATCTTCTCAAAAGAGGGTTAAGGAGCAATTAATTACAAACCATATGTAATGAAATGAATGTAGACACAAACTTTACACCTTAAACCAAAATTCACTCAAAATGCCCATAGACAAATTTAAATTACCAAACTATAAAAATCCTAGGGAAAAAAAAGATAATCTACATGACTTTGGGTCTGGTGACCTTATTCAGAAAACCAGAAGACAAACCACAAACTGCAAGAAACTATTTCCAAAACACATATCTGATAAAGGATTTGTACTCAAATTATGCCAACAACGCCATTAAAATTTGGTAAAGGTTGAAACACACACCTGCCCAAGAAGATAAACAGGCATACAAGTAAATAAGCATACAAGAATAAACTCAAGGTGCTGGTGGAATGCATGTACAACCAGCTTTGGAAGACACTTTGGCAGTTTTTTCCAAATCTAAAAAGTCTCACCTTAGGATCCAAGAAGTGTACCTCTTGTATTTAGACAACTGCTTTGAAAAACTGTGTTCAAACCAAAACTAGCATCAAGTAATGCACAGCAGCTCTATTCATAATGGCTAAAAACTGAAAGATATCAGTATGTCCTTCTGCAGATGAATTCATAAGCAAATTGGGGCAGATACATGCCAAGGGGAGCAGAATACACCATCCCAAAATATGCCCATTTGACAAAAGGATTATTTTGGACTGATTAATTTAAGAAACAGCAGACCCAGGAGAATCTTTCAAAACCAAGTAGAAAATGCCCTTTTAGGAGGTACATTTACATTTATTAAGGATATCTCCATTTGTAAGGGTATGTCCCTCTCTGGACCAGGAACTGAATGATGACTAAATATCAAGAAAAGTTTGTTGGGACTCCCCTGCTGGTCCAGTGGTTAAGACTCCATGCTCCCAATGCAGGGGACCAGGGTTCAATCCCTGGTCAGGGAACTAGATCCCGCATGCTGCAATTAAGAGCCCGCATGCCGCAACTAAAGATTCCACAGGCCGCAACTAAGACCCAGCAGAGCCAAATAAATAAATGTTTAAAAAATTAAAAAAAGCTTTTCAATGAAATACACCTGGATGTAAATCTGTGTAACAACCATACCCTTGTTTACTGGGCTTTGACTAATAACATCCCTTAAATGGCTGCCTCCATTCCCTAACATCTTTCTTTTGTTCTGAAGATAGCATTTAAGGTAACGGCTTGGGCCTTTTCAGGGAGTGACTCAGTTTTCCTGGGTATCTTTCAAGTATACAGGAGGTACGCATGGTATATATTAAACTTCTGGGTTTTTTCTCCAGTTCATCTCTTTTTCATTACAAGGGGGATCTCAATGAAGAACATAGAAGTGTAGAGGGAAATTTATTTTTCCTCTCACATACATGCAGTGCAATAGTATTCAGAGATATAAAGGAATGGACGACCATCAACCCGTGAAAAAAAAAAATAGATGCATCTGCACTTACATTGCTAAGTGAAAGAATCCAGTCTGAAGAGCTACACACTGTATGACCTCATTTATATGACATTCTAGAAAAGGCAAAACTGACACGGTAAACAGTTTACAGAATATGTGGTTGAAATAGTCCATATGATACTTTAGTGGTGAATACCTGTCACTATGCATTTGGCTACACCCACAGATTTTTACAACCCAACAAGTAATTTACAATCTATTCAAACTTAGCTACCTAGGATATGGGAGTGTCAAAGACTGGAATACAGAACGTAACAAAGAATCTAACTGATTCAGAAATGTATGAAAAAACTCACTGTTGGTAGTGGGACAAATGGGCTGACCTAAGTCAACTTTGGAAATGTACAGAATCTGTAGGCCAAAGACAAAATGTGCCATACATACACAGTGGACTCTATGTTCTTTCCCATGAAGGGTAGTAGCTAACAGTACTGAAACTACTATATCAGTCGTCAAATGGAACAAGCACTGAATTTAATAAATGACAAATGGTGGAAGCCAGGTTTCTTACCACTGGAGTTGGATGTTACAGTCAAACAAAGGGAGAAGGTTACAATATCCATGTCATAACAGATCCGGTTGGAGATATCAGTATAAACTCTCTTTAGCCTACACATAGTTCCACATGGAAATCTTTATAATTATGTGTATATGCATCGGCTGGGATACATGCATATATTTCTATGTACTGTCAGCTGAGCATATTTAGCTCCCACATGTAAGTTTTTAATACCATTCCTTAATAAAAGGAACAAGGCTTCTTTGAAGAAAGGGCTGATGCTAGCACTGAGACAGTAAATATATGAAGCAGGATAATCTTAAAATATCAGAAAGTTGGGCTTCCCTGGTGGCGCAGTGGTTGAGAGTCCGCCTGCCGATGCAGGGGACACAGGTTCGTGCCCCGGTCCGGGAAGGTCCCACGTGCCACGGGGCGGCTGGGCCCGTGAGCCATGGCCGCTGAGCCTGCGCATCCGGAGCCTGTGCTCCGCAACGGGAGAGGCCACAATAGTGAGAGGCCCGCATACAGCAAAAAAAAAAAAAAAAAAAAAAAAAAAAAGTCAGAAAGTAAAGAAGTACCCAAAATTTTTAAAACCCACAAAAGAAAAATTATGTAAAATGAAAACAAGAGCAAATGGAAAAAGCTCTCAACAGCCAAAGCAAGAATTAACTAAGCAGTCTAATAATGTAGTGCTGGATTATAACCAAAACTTTACAATAAATATTCACGTGTCCCAACTGGTATAAATAAATTACATAGTTTTTGATGAATGGTGTTAAATAGAAATCTCCTATGCAGAAAGCTTCTAAACAATGTATATAGCCACTCAGCTGTCCATCAAGGATGTGAAGCTAACCCCTCTCTCCTCAAGCGTGGCTTCTGCATTATGATTTCCTCCTACATAAGACACACAGGATGGACATGGGAAGAAATTAACCTCACTGTGGGAAAATTTGACAAACACTACCTCAGCTAGGTGACCAAATTTAAGAATATAAGTGAGACGTTCCTTTAAGAGCCTGTCCTCTTGATATATAGTGAAGAGGAAGCACTTCACCTCTGTGGTCTGCTTTTTCAAAGCCAAGTCTAACCACGACAAAACCACCAAGCAAATCCCAGCGCCTGGCAGTCTATACAATACCTGAGCAGCCCTCCTCCACGCTGTCAAGGTCATGGAAACAGGGAGAGTCTGAGCAACTGTCAGAGCCCAGAAGAGTCTAAACAGACATGATGACCGCATGTCCTCTCAGATCCTGGAACAAGGAAAGGTATAACAAAGGGAACGTGAATAGGGACTTCAGTTAATAGTAAAGTATGAGGATTTGTTCATTATTTGTCATGATTCTGTAGAAAATTAGACAGGAAAAATTAAACGTCAAATAAGAGAAACCTACTGTAACAAACTGGAAATCTAGAGGAAAAGGGGGATTTCTTTGTAAAAACACATTACCAAAATGGACCCTAAATGAAGGAAAACACAAAAAGGCCAATTAACCACTGAGGAACCTCTTCCCCTACTGGCTATCCTATCACCGTTCCAGGCTTTCCCTCTCCTGGGACAGGGAAGGAGCAGGGACAGAGCTGTTTGGCAGCTCCCCTAGTATATGACCCCACCCAGTGTCTTCACCTACCCCAGCCACGCCTACCCAGTGAGGACACCTGAGGAAGGGTCAGGGATTATTGACTCAGACGTATCAACCAGGACTTTTTCTTTTCCCAGCGACTGGACCACTTACGGAAGTAAAATAAATTAGTATTTGTTGTAAGGGTAGAAATACATTAATACTTGCAAGTGGCAAGTTGAAGAATGGGTTTGGACCTGGCAGGTCCAGTGGCTCACACTGTCTCAGTGTGACCTTGCTTCTCTGCAAACTTTTGTCCCGCTCAGTGCCTTTGGGGGACCCCATTCGCAGGCACAGGCTCTCTCACTGCCCTTGGGCCAACAGCAGTTCTAGGCTGACAACCACTCACCATCCATTTTCTGAGAAAGAGTTTCTCCTTTTCTTGGATTCCAAGAAAGTCATGGTTTTAAATGCCTTTGATCTGGCTTGGGTTGCATTCTCATCCTTGACCCATCACCAGAAAATGGAAAATGGGACTGGCTAGATGTGGGTTGTAAACCCATCTTCGAGCTGGGTGGAACATGGGGTCATCCTTATGCAACTGTTTGGACTGGAAGCAGGTGAGATATAATTCCCAAAGGAAAACTGAGGCCCTTGGGCCTGAGAACAGATGCTGGCTGGGATAAAGCAACAGATTCTATGTCAATGACAGCTCACTGCACAGCACAGAATCTGACACAAAAGAAAGAAAGGGGTTCACTTAGGGTCAGGGGCTGCAGCAACTCATCCAGTGCTCTTACTGTCCCTCCCAAGACTGCAAGTTCTTTCACTTGCTGAAAAGTCAGGATCATTGGTGGTGGTAAACTCAAGTCTCTTTCCTTGGGCATCAGGTCCTCACATCTCAGAGGCTGGCCCAGAACAGCCCATGTGCCGTCAGAAGATACACAGACCTCATTCCTGCCCCTGAGAGGTGGAAGTCCTTGAGTTATGCCATCTCCCTGGCCATATTAATTGCCCATCCCTGAAAAACAATACTGCTCCTTTTCCAGTTTCTTCTCTCTCCTTTACTAAGAGGAAGAAACCAAATGCTAGGGTGGTAAGGAAACTCTTGTGCAATGAAGTAACGGGAGGCTCAAGAATTATTCCAGGCCATGGAACCCATAATCGGCAGACTTTCCAGAGGCCACATGGATGCATATGGCTCTCCAAGACAATGGCAGTGGCAGTGTAAACCTCACACTGGGAGGTCCAGTTGCTCTTTGATTCTTAATGAATATGCATGTCCAAAGTTTCTAACGACTGAAAGGACAAAGGATTGCAGGGCCATGGTCTGCTGCGTGGGTGTTGTGTCAGGGCCACACTCCAATGTCTAGAGGATTATTATCTCTCTTGGCAGCCTATGAGGCTGTGAGGGGGAGGCCTTTTTCTCAGCCACATGCATGTTGGTAGTTGAAACTTCTCAAAGGAATGTCTACACTGCCCAGGTAGCTCTTGAATTGCCCGGCATCATGGTCAGCTCCGTAACTGTACATGAGGGCCTGACAATGCCCAGGCTGGACTGAGCTAGAGGACCACAGATACCTGCCTGGATAGTCAGAGGTCGAGGGCTGTCCTGCCTGAAACTTGATCATCTATTCATGCCCACTCAGATGGGACAAAGGATGCCTCCAGTGCCAGGAGGGCCCCACCAGCCCTTAATAAGGCAGCATCTGGGGGCTGGCAGGTCACTGCACCCAGTCCTGTATAAATCCACACATGTCTACTGAGTGCCCTCCTGTCTGGGCTGTGCTGGAACCTGGGGCTGCCCAGGCAGAGTAGGGCCAGCATCACCCTTCCCAGGTAGGAGGGCAGGTGGAAACCATGCGTGACTTCTGACACCCTCCCCAATGCTTGACAGAGGTTGAGGTGGATAAGAAACAGTCCGAGACAAGAACAGACATTTCATTCTTCTCTCAGAGCCCAGGACTGGGCGAAGGCAGGCCAGAAAAACAGTTGTTGACCTCAGCTCCCTGACTCCTGTTTGACCCTGGGCAAGTCCTATCCATTCTGGAGGCTTCAGAGAGAAGGAGAGGGGAGGACAATGAGGGCCAATTGTGCTTAAACCTAACTCTAACCTTTACCCTAAGAACCCTACCCTCTAACCGTAACCCCCTAACAACCCTAGCCCCAGACCCCTAGACCCTCGCCACTGACCCCTAAACTCTAATCCCTGACCCTTTAACCACAACCCTCTACCATGACTCTCCAACAATGACCCATAACCCTAAACCGTGACCGCTGAACCCTCACACTGACTCAGCCCCAGGCCTAAAGCCTGGCCTGGTGGGTACCGAGAAAGGACCCTATGAACTCTCAAATAAACCAAGGAATTAAATTTTCCCGACCACAAATTTAGCAATGGTTTCTTAGATTTGACAGTAAAGCATAAGAAATGAAAGAAAACAATAGATACATTGGATTTCCTCAAAATTACAATCCTTTGTGCATCAAAAGAGGCTATCCAGAAAGTAAAACGAGAGCCCACAGAATGGAAGACAATATTGGCACATTATATATCTGATAAGACTCTTTACCTAGAATATACCCGGGACTTTTCCAACTCATCAACAAAACACAAACAATACAATTTTTGAAACAGACAAATAACTTGCATGGACTGCTCTCCAGGCAAGATATACAAATGGTCAACAAGGACATGAAAAGATGTCAAACGTCAGGAGTCATGATGAAAATGCAAATTAAGGCCACAGTGTGATGCCCCTTCACACACACTGAAATAAAAATAAAATTTAAAATAAATTTTAAAATATGTAAATAAAAATAACAAATGTTGGGCTTCCCTGGTGGCGCAGTGGTTGAGAGTCCGCCTGTCGATGCGGGGGACGCGGGTTCGTGTCCCGGTCCGGGAGGATCCCGCGTGCCGCGGAGCGGCTGGGCCCGTGAGCCATGGCCACTGAGCCTGCGCGTCTGGAGCCTGTGCTCCGCAGTGGGGGAGGCCACAACAGTGAGAGGCCCATATACCGCAAAAAAAAAAAAAAAAAAAAAAAAATAACAAATGTTGGCAACAATGCAGAGAAATTGGAACCCTTAAAAGTTACTTGTGGATATGTACAACGGTGCAGTCTACGTGTACAAACCTTTAGCATTTACTCAAAAATATAAAATATAATTACCATGTGGTTCAACAACTCCACCCCTAGATATTTACCAAAAAAATGGAAAACAGGCTTCAAACAAAAACTTGTACACCAGCGATTCATAGCAGCGCTGTTCACAATAGCCCAGGGTAGGAAAGATTTAAATGTCCATCAGCAGGTAAACGGATAAGCAAAGTAAGGTAGATCCATAAGCTGCATTATTCTGTCATGTAAAGGAATAAAGTAAAATTATACAGCCGCTGTGGAAAACTGTATGGTGGCTCCTCAGAAACATGGAAAATGTATGATCCCTTGATTCCACTCCAGGGTGTACACCCAGAATAATAGAAAGCAAGGACTGGAACAGATATCTGTACCCCATATTCACAGCAACACTATTCACAATAGCCAAAAGGTGGAAGCAACACAACACATCCTTCAACAGATGAATGGATAAGTACAGTGTAGTAGATACGCAATGGGATATGATTCAACCTTTAAAACTAAGGTAATTCTCACACATGCTACAATGTGGATGAACCTTGAAGTCATTATGCTAAGTGAAACCAGCCAGACACCAAAAGGACAAACATTCTATGATTCCACTAGTATGAGGTATGCAGATAAGTCAAATCCAAAGACAAAGTAGAATAAGGTTGCCAGGGGTTGAGGGGAGTTAGTGTTTAATGGCTACGGTTTCACATGGGGAAAATAAAGTTCTGGAGATGGATGGTGAGGATATTTTTACAACAATGTGAATGTAGTTAATGCCATAGAACTGTATACTTACAAATGGTTTAATTGGGGCTTTCCTCGTGGCACACTGGTTAAGAATCCGCCTGCCAACTGCAGGGGACATGGGTTCAAGTGCTGGTCCTGGAAGATCCTGCATGCCACAGAGCAACTAAGCTCGCGAGCCACAGCTACTGAGCCCTCGTGCCACAACTACTGAAACCCGTGTGCCTAGAGTCTGTGCTCTGTAACAAGAGAAGCCACCGCAATGAGAAGCCTGCACACGGCAACGAAGAGTAGCCCCCGCTCGCCGCAACTAGAGAAAGCCTCTGTGCAGCAACAAAGACCCGACACAGCCAAAAAATAGAAAATAAAATATTTTTTAAAAAGCTTTTAAAAAGTGGTTTAAATGGTAAATGTTATGTGTTTTTAATCCCAATGGAAAAAATGAATGAAATAATGATCAATGTTACAATGCGGATAAACAGTGAAAACATCCCAAGTGAAAGAAGCCATACAGAAAAACCACCCAGATCATGCTCATCTTGCACACTTTCAATCCAGCAAAGTTTTTTAAGTGAGGAAAAGCCCCAGTGATGGTTCCAAGAAGAGAAAACTGGATTCGAATAGAAAAATACATTTCCACAAAGCTGGGGCAGCTGGTGAAAGTTGAAGCGGGTCTGTGGATAGGATTATAATGTGGAAACCATAATTATTCCTCACTTTGGGGTTATATGCTGGTTCCCTGTGAGAGTGGCCCTCCCACTCTCACAGGGTAAAACACACTGGAGTATTTTGTGAAGGTGGAAAACTTTATACTGCTATTTAAAGTTTTTTATACACTTGAAATTTACTAGAAAAAAAGTACTTATCAAAACAACCATGTCATACCATGCCAGAAATACAGACATCAAACTCTGTTACAGAGGCCAAGCCCTACCCAGATCCAGTTCACCCACAGTGGGGATGCTAATCACCCTTGTAGGAGTCCACATACTACAAGAGGCACCATGGGAAGATTATATTGGGAGCCACTATGTGCTGCAGTGCCCGTTCCGTGGGGTCAGCATGGGTGCACGCAGGTCAGCCAGTGTCTGTGTGTCTCAGCCTGTAACCACAGACCACACTGTCCTGCTCTGCTCACAAGAGCGAGGCCAATGGAGGGACAACAGGGGTGGGAACAAAGCCGGGTCATGGTCTGGCTGGGTGAGAAAGGGTCCAAGGAGCGAGAACCCGGCTGCCCTTGCCTGATGAGCCGAGAGCTGACATCCACCCTGTGGGCAGCCCCTCTCCCCACGTCCCGAGGTAAGGCTGACTTTCCTGCATCCTGGGGCAGGGTCATTCCTGTGTATAGAGCAGGACGCACAGCAGTGCATGCAGCAGGCCTGATGCCTGCCCTTGCCATGTACTTGGGGGCTTGGTGAGGGTGGAACATCCTGACAAGACATGGGCCGACCCCGGGGAGGATGTAGGGGTGAAGCGTTTGAGAGCCTCTGGAGGGGATCCTCACCTGTCTGCACAGGTGGACTGAGGACACCGACCAAGGGTGGGCAGGCGGGGAGCCCCGGAAGGGTCCTGGGTCATCCCTGAGGCTGGAGGAGGGGTGTGGAGCTGGGGGTGATGGCGGTGGGCATGAGGGGCTGATCGCCAGACAGTGTGGAGGGACCATCAGAGGCAGCGGGGTAGGTGAAGACTGTGCCGGATGGGAGGACAGAGAGACCAGCAGGCGGCACTGTAGGGCGGGATCAGGGCTGCTCCCTGCAGGGCGGCGCCTAGCCCCGCGCCTCTGGAAGCTCCTGGTGTCTGGCCAGACCCCAGCCGGCAAGAGAAAGGAAGCCCCGTCTCCGCGGCTGAAAACACCAGTGTGGGACGTTTGCCGTCCACTTCACCTGGCGGGGAAACGGGCACACTGAAGTGGAGAGTGACGGGGTGCAGGTGGGAAATGCGGGTGCTCGGAGCCTGGAGAGGTGGACACTCAGTACCCGGTCTGTGGATGGTCTAGTCCTCTGGGTGTCTTGTCTCTTCTTGGGGGTCACTGGGGCTTTAACCTCACTCCGTGGAGTACAGGAGGAGAGGGATGCACACGCCCCGGGCTCACTGTGCCTGGGCTCCTGGGGAGGACCTCTCTGGCCCACATGTTCGCAGGCCTCAGGCACCCCTGCTCGACATTCCCCTCCAGAGACTCGGCAAAAGGACCTGCCCTGTGAAACGGGGCGCCTGGCTCGGGGGGCTTGTGGGTCCCTTCTCAGATGGCCACACTCAGGTCTCGGGGTGGGTGCGGTGGCCTGTGACCACTCGCCAAGTCACCACGCTGCTGCGGCTCCTTTCTGGGGCCTGAGATGCCCCAGGGGTGGCTGGGGGAGCGGGGCAGGTTGCTGTGATGGGGAAGTGTGGGACGGGGGTCCTGGGCCCTGGGTCCCTCACCGAGGAGGAGAGGGGGTCATGCCCAGAGGGGGGGAGGCCGGTGACGGTCCTGGGTGTCAGCAAGCACAGCGCCGCGCCCCGCAGGCCGGGTGTGGGATTCCTGTGGCCCCGGCACAGGACACCAGACGGGGGGTGCGGTTGGGACAGGGGACGCTTCCCCTCAGGCCTGGAGCCCGAGGTCAAGGTGCTGGGGGCCCGCTCCTCCGCGCTTTCTGGGGTCAGTCAGTCCCAGGCCACTCCCAGCCCCGTCTCTGTCTCTGCCATGACATCGCCTTCTCCCCCATGTGTCTGGGTCCAAATGCCCCCCATGAGGACGCCCGCACACCGGTCAGTGACCTCAGCTCACCCCGGGCAGCTCTGTGGTGGCCCATCGGCACACAAAGTCCCATACTGAGGTCCCGGGAAGTCCGTCTTCCGGGGCCTCTTGAGGTGACAATCCTCGTGGTCGACACAGCTCGTGGGGGCTTGTGGGTCCCCCAGGCCGGAATCCAGGAGCCTCATGGAGGATGGGGTGTCCTGAATCAGGGAGGACGGACGGAAGGGCAGAGCGGGGGAGGGAGGCCGAGGGGCGGTCAGCCCTGCCCTCCAAGGACGGGGGGAGTCTCTAGAGGGCCAGGTCGGAGCTGGCGGGGGGACGCGGTGCTCAGAGGCGGGCGGCCTGGGCTGCAACGTCAGGGTCACTTAGGGCAACCATAACCCAGTTCCAGCCCTAATGCTGACCCTTCAAAGCACCAACACCAAGCCACATCTAATCAAGTCACACAAATACATCATGAGAAAGAAATGTACACCAGTATACCTTACAAATATGAACACAAGAATCCTCCACAAAATTAGAACAACATGGAGCCAACAGAACATTAAATGCATGATGCCATAAGCAAGTATCTCTACACTGGAAATGTCAGGTTGTTCAACATATTAAACCTAAGCAATGTACTGAAGAACTATAAAGAAGTGAAGTCAAAGCACATGATCCTATCAATTACTGCAGGAAAGGCTATAATCAAACTCCAGTGCTATTTCATGACACAAGCACTCAAGAAAATAGGAATAAAAGGAAGTTTGTTCAATATGAAAAAGAGTAGTATACAAAGCCACAGCAAACACCATGCTCAATGTTAAAAACTGAAAGATTTACTCCTGAAATCAGGAACAAGGCCAGGAAGGTGGCCTCCACCACTGATAATAGTGTACTGGAAGTTCTACCCAGGGTTTTGAGGGAAGAAACCAAAGCCATCCATATGTGAATGGAAAAATTAAAACTGTGTGCATTCACAGAACACAGATCACACCATCTTATATATAAAACTTCCTATAACAACAACAAATTATTTGACTAATCACTAATTCAGCAAAGTTATAGAAAAAAATATCAATTCACAAAAATCTATCTTATACATATATACTAGCGATAAATAATCTGAAAAAGGACTTATGAAAACAATTCCATTTTAAATAATGTCAACATTAATATTTACGAATATATTTAATCAAGATACAAGACTTGCTTTTCTGTATGTAAAGCTGTCTGTACGTTTGAAATTACTGGAAAGTCAAGTACTTTGCAAAACACCATGTCAAAACCATGCCAGAAAGGCAGAGGAAACATCAAACTTCCATACAGAGGCCAAGCCTTACCCAGATGCAGCTCACCCCAAGTCCACATGTCATTTAGAGGCACTGTGGAAAGACTTATTAGAACTTCCAAATATAAAAAACTTCCCTTTCTTCCCTGTTGTGGATGACTTAGATGTGGTTAGAAACAGCGGGATTTGGGAAGTTCAATTTTCCACATCATTCCACCAAGAAAATACTGTTAGAAATAATAAATGAATTCAGTAAAGATGCAAAATCGGTACACACAACTCAACTGCATTTCTAAACACGAATAATGAACCATCAGAAAGAGAAAAAAAACCTATTTACAGCTGCATCAAAAAGAACAAAATACCAAGGAATAAATTTAACCGAGGATGTGCAAGACCTGAAAACTTTAAGACACTCATGAAGACATTGAAGAAGACACAAGTCGGTGGAAAGACTCCCCATGCTCATGGAATGCAAGAATTACTGTTGCTAAAACGTCCTTTCCACCCAAAGCGGTGCACACAGGGAAGGCAGGCCGTCCTGAAATTCCAATGGTGTTTTTCACAGAAATGGAGCAAATCTTCCTAAGATGCGTGTGGAGCCACAAAGGACCCCGAAGAGCCAAGGTGACCCTGAGAAACGAGAACGGGCCGCAGGCATCTCCCTCCCTGACTTCACACTTCATCACGAAGCTACAGTCCCCAAAACAGTGTGGAACTGGCTCAAAACAGGCGCACAGACCAGAGGGACGGGACGGAGAGCCCAGAACCCACCCCGCACTCTGGCGGGGGAGGGGGCCGTTAAGTTACGACCAGGGGGGCAGGGACACACCGAGTGGAAGGGCAGCCCCACGGTAAACGGTACGGGGGAGACTGCACACCCCATAACCCACGCAGCTCCACCGCACACCAGCCTGACCAAAAACCCAGCTTTGCACACCAAGCCCTTCCTGGGTCGTACGAGGACGGACCCCGGCAGCCGTCAGTCGCCCCCAGGAAGCTTCTCCCCACTGTTCCTCACTGTCTCCTCACCTGTTCCTCCGGCGTCGCCTGCGTCCTCAGGAAACCCAGCTCCCGTCAGCGAGGACGCAGCCCCACGTTGTCCTGAAGCCGAAACCCCAGCGAGTCCTTGAGGAGACCGAGCGCCCGTCAGCAGCCACAACCCGGCGCTGCCTGAGGAGACACAACTGCCCTCAGCTGCGCTCAGAGCTGGGTCCGCGGGGAATGCGCATGCGCTGTGGGTCAGAGAGGCGGGATCAGCGCCACCCTGTGGTCGGTACGGGAAGTGCAGGCCACCCCTCCCTCACGGGTCACTGGAGACAGCGACCCTGCTGGCAGAATTGCTGAACCCATTAAATTGTGGAAACTCAAACAAATGAAGCCAATATCCCATAGCTTCTCCAAAGTAGTTCAGGAACAATGAATTGGAAGCCGTATGGAATAAAATGAATGTAGACACAAGCTTGACAACTTACACCAAATTCACTCAAAATGATTCAGAGACAAGTTTTAAATGCAAAACTATTCAAAATTATAGGAGAAAACATCACAGAAAATTGATATGACCTTGGGCTTGGTCATGTCCATCACAAGCTTTGTGGTTTTAACACACAATGCAAAAAAGCAGTCCAGAAAGAAAAACAAGGGATTCTGTGGACTTTATAAAATTAAAGATTTCTACTGTGTGAAAAACCTCATTCAGAAAATCGAAAGACAACACACACTGGGGGACAAAAACTGCAAACATATCTAATAAAGAATTTGTCTCAAAATATACAAAGAACTACAACACAACCCCATTAAAAATAGGGAAAGCTCTAAATAGACACCTGGTCAAAGAAGGTACAGAGATAGTATACAAAACTATGCCCAGGACTGGGGGGCAGAGAAACAGTGGTCCAGTTCAACTCCCTGAGTCATGTGTGACCCAGGAATAGTCCTGTCCTTCCTGGAGGCCTCAGAGAGATGGGGAGGGAGGAAGGGGAAGAGGGCGGATTCTGCTTAGACCTAACTCTAACCCCGACCACTCTCACCACTTTCATTCAACATGGTCTAGGTAGTCCTAGACATAGTAATTTCATGAGAAAAAGAAATAAAAGGAGTCCAACGGTAGAGGAAAAAGTAAAACTGTCACTGTTTGTAGATGAGATGATGTTTTATATTTCATTTATTTATTTATTTATTCATTCATTTATTTATTCTGGTTGCGCTGGGTCTTAGTTGTGGCAGGTGAGCTCCTTAGTTGCGGCAGGCAGGCTCCTTAGTTGTGGCATGAGAACTCTTAGTTGTGGCATGCATGTGGTATCTAGTTCCCTGACCAGGGATCGAACCCAGGCCCCCTGCATTGGGAGCACGGACTCTTAACCACTGGACCACTAGGGAAGTCCCGACATGATGTTTTATTTAGAAAATCCTTAAGATGACCCCCCCAAAACAAATAGAATTCATTGGAAAATTCAGTTAAGTTGCAGGATACAAAATTAACCTATAGAAATCAGTTGCATCTCTATCCACTGGCAACAAATTTTCAGAATGAGAAATTAAGAAAACAAACCCATTGACAATGGTATTAACAAAAATGAAATACCTAGGAATACATCTAACCCAGGAGGTAAAAGACCTGTACTCAGAAAACTGGAAGACACTGATGAAAGAAACTGGAGACGACACAGACAAATGGACAGATATAATGTGTTCATGGATTGGAAGAATTCATATTGTTAAAATGATTCCACATCCCAGAGCAATCTAGAGATTTGATGCCATTCTTATCAAAATACCAATGGAATTTTATGAGAACTAGAACAAAGAATTCTGATATGTGTAAGGAAACAGGAAAGAACCTGAATAGTCAATATGATCTTAAGAAAGAAGCACAAACTTGGACATATCACACTCCCTGTTTCAAACTATACTACATATCTAGAATAATCAAGACAGTATGGTATAGGAACAAAAGAAATACACAGAGATCCATGGAACAGAATTGAGAGCCCCAAAAGAAACATAGGCATATATGGTCAATTCATCTATGACAACGGAGGTGAGACGATACAATGGGGAAAAGATAGCCTCTTCAATGAATGGTGGTGGGAAAACTGGACAACGACATGCACAAGAATCAAACTGGAATCCTTTCTTATACCACCTACACAAGCAACCTCAAAGTGAATCAAATACTTCAACGTAAGACCTGAAGCCATAAAGCTCCTCGAAGAGAACATAAGCAGTATGCTCTTTGACATCCGTCTTAGCAATATTTTCTGGATCTGCCTCCCCAAGCAAGGGGAACAAAAGCAGAATAAACCAATGGGACTCCACCCAACTTTAAAGCTTTTCAATGGCAAAGGAAAACGTGCACAAAATGAAGAGGCAGCCTACCGAATATGAGAAAATAGTTGCAAACAGTATGTCTGAAAAGGGGTTCATATCCCAAATAGATGAAGAACCACACAACTGAACCTCCAAAAATCAAAAACCCAATTAAAACTTGGGACCGAACATTTTTCCAAAGAGTACGTACAGATGGCCAAGAGACATATGAAACTATGACCAATATCACTTATCATCAGGGAAATGCACATCAAAAGAACAATGAGATTATCACCTCACACTTAAAAACTTGGCTATCTTCCAAAACACAACAACTAACAAGCCTTGGCGAGGATGAGGAGAACCCTCACGCCTTCTCTTGGGAATGTTCATTGGTGCAGCCTCTGTGGAAAACAGTACAGAGGTTCCTCAAGAAATTGAAAATAGAACTACCATATGATGCAGGAATTACACTTGGGGGTATCTTTCTGAAGGAAACAAAAACACGAATTCAAAAAGATACACACAGGGAGATCGGCTCAGTGCTTTGAGACCACCTAGAGGGGTGGGATGGGGAGGGTGGGAGGGAGGGAGACGCAAGAGGGAAGAGATAATGGAACATATGTATATGTATAACTGATTCACTTTGTTATAAAGCAGAAACTAACACACCACTGTACAGCAATTATACTCCAATAAAGACTTAGAAAAAAAAAGAAAACAAAAATACGGGAATGCATCGAAATCACATCTACAATGGACACTTAGGTTTATCTCGTATGTCTGAAGCACAGTTACTCCTTTTTGACAGTCAAATGCATTCCCCTCCTCAATGCCAAAGCAGATGTACAATTCATATACAAAAGGCCACAAAACAGGCCACTTTGCTCAGTAAAATTTAAGTTAAACCATGTATAAGCCAGAGTGACTTCCTCACACCTCAATATGTGAAGAGTTTTTTTCCCTTTTGATTACAAGTCTTTCAATAGAAAGCATCGATGATCAAAATGTCAATCCCTCAGTGCCAGAATGATTCAGCTGTTTGGCCCACGTGTAGATCACGTCCCTCAGCGCTAGGCCTCCTTTATATTTGCCTAGTTAATCCACATTGGGGGAATACTGATCAGGTATCGTGCACATGCTCAGAGGAATGTTAATGAGAAAACGCTTTATATAGGCCATACATTTTGTTGTTCATACCCAATTGTCACACAAGCATTGCACATGTGCTTTTAGCCGTAGACCTAAAGCAAACAGTGATACATCATGAGTAGTTACATTCTGATAACTTCACTAGGTAGTTTTCCTTTCCTCTTAAACATCAGGGCAAAATGAAGCCAATACAGTAACTTTCATAAATCCACACTTCCATACAGAGGTGTCATTTATCCAATTGCTCCAAGTCCTAAGTAGCTTGAGGGGAAGGACTTCCCTGTGTCTGGAAAACACAGATCAAAGCCAGTAACAAAAAAACAAAAACATTATAACCATATTCACCAGTTCACTCAGTAACCAATCCTTCTGTTAACTTTTTATGAAGCCATCCAATTCTCCATTAAGATTTTTTATTTCTTACCCAGTGTGGCATTATGATATGAAATTTATCAGAGACCTGTGCTTGCCAAACGGTCCTTCACATAGATCTTCTTGAAGATGGAGCACTTTTGCAAAGTGTTAGAGCACAACAGTAACTATCTATAAATCACATAAAGACTTAAAAGGTCATGGTTAAACATTTGACCACAATGTAAATGACAAAAGAAACCATTATTGCTGTTACATACAACATTTAAAAATAACTAGAATTATGACTGATAAAACTTTACCAGGACATACTAGAGTTTTAGGAATTCTATGTAATTTAACATACTAATCAAACATTTCTCTCTGACATGGCTCAAGGGCCTTCTAAAGCAGCTCAAAGTTAGCTGGAGATCAAAAGAACTGTTAGAATTGGCCAAACAACACTTATTCACTGAACCAAAGTAAAGAGATTTCAAACAAGAATACAGATCACAGACACAGGCAAAGGAACTCACAAGCTGTTCACAATCAAAAGCAGCATTCCAAGACAACTTTGGAGGGAGAAACCAAATCCAGGCTTGCCCTAACCCACTGCCAACAAAATCCATCTTAGAAAATCCTGGTCATGCACAACTCTTTCCTCAGTGTTCCATTTTCACAGATGTTCATCACCTTCTGTATCCATCTTATGTTGCCCCTTATTTTCTTCCGCATTCAGACAACCAGCTCTACTACAAAGTGATTTTCTTTTCTCTTTGTACCATCAGCCTGTTACCTAGCTGCTCACTTTCTTTATTACGTAGCTTCATAAATGCTTGAACATATGGAACTTCTTTTGTCTTTCTCTTCCTGTGACAAAAGAACTCTAGCTGAAGGATAGTATAGTCATTTAGGCTACCATTCAAAGACCACCATTCCTCATTTTTCAAGAATGTATCCATACATTGGCCAGACAAAATTACAATAGAATTTCATTCTTTTCTTAGTCTTAGGTTTACAACTATAGGTTGACCAGTCTGCCAGGATTTTGCCCACTGGATATCACATGGAACTGAAGAAGAAGCACTTCTTATGCTTGAACCATAGAACACTCACACACCGACTAAAAACAAAACAAAATCCTAAACACCAACGGAAGCCTCAAACCAAAGGAACCAGAAACCAAACAGAAACCAAACAGCACAAGACTCAAATCATCTTCCAAGTCTCAACTTAGCCTGTGACTTCTGTCCAAGTGGTGCACCTTCCAAATGAGATTTCCTGGAATGAAAATCACCCAAATGGGAACCAAGTTTCCCCCAAATGTACAGGGCTAAAAGGACCTCAGACTGCATGCCAGGGGAGTTACCACACGCTGGTTGAGGTGCTGCAACATCCCAAATGCTATTTTCCTGGTGCCCCAAAATAATCCCTTGGAGTAGCACATTCGGGGCAGCCCAGGCAGGAAGAACAGAGGAACGTCCTCAAGGCAAAGACGGCCTTGGCAGCTGCTAGGGTGGTCCCTCTTCCACCATCTATTCCTGCCCCAGAGTTCTAACTGCTGGGATGACTGGGGCTCGGCCTTTCCAGGCAAGGGTCCCAGGTGGTCTGGCCTCTAAAGGAATTCTCCAACCCTACACTCTCTCGAAAGAGGCTGGCATGGAGAAAATCTCAGTGTCCGATCAAGTCAGGGGACCCACAGGGGCCATCCCCAAGTCAGCCCCACATTGGGTACTAAATTTGATGTCGAAAACTCGACCTGTGTGCACCAGTGCCAAATCGAATCTCAGAGAGAGAGGTTTGGAGGAAGTAGAAAAGAATGGTTTTACTGCTTTGGCAGCCAAAGGGGGACACAGAAAACTTGTGCCCTCAAAAACCATGCGTCCAAATGCAGGAGGATCTGGTGAGGAGTTTTACAGCAATGGTTTAAGAACACACTTGCTCCTAAGGATTAGTGTGTGTACAGGGCCTAACTCCCTCTAATCTGGCCTCAGATGGTCTCTTGATGAGCTTCCCTGAAATAAAGAAGACTAAAATCTTCTATTTTGTGGGGGTTTTAAGTTGGTAAAGAGCTCAAAGATACTCTTACCTGTAACCCTTGCGGCAAAACCAGGATCTTGCCCCAAGGCTGCACTATTGTTTCTTGATGGTTCCTCCCTTTTCTCTGCATCCCCTCGATCCCTGATTAGCAACTGTTCGAATCTGCCCTTTGGAACTCAGGGAAGGTCCTGGAGCCTCTAGTCTAAATAAGGCCCTGACATTACACCTAACTCAGTCCCTGACACTGTCTCTAACTAAGGCCCTGCTGCCCTCAATATTTAAGTCCTGACATTATCCTGAGCTAATACACTGATCTTTATATTACCAAGGTCCTGAAACTATCCCAAAGTAAGCCGTGACACTGTCCCTAAGTGAGGCTCTGAGGCTGTCCCTAAAAGAGGCTCTGAGAATGTCTTTAATGAAGACCCTAAGGCTGATACTACAGACGCCCTTATACTACTCCTACGTCATGCCCTGACACTGTCCCTCAATCAGGCCCTAAAGATAGGCCTCACTTAGGCCCTGTTGCCGTACCTTAGTTAGGCTCTGACGCTGTCCCTACATCAAGCCCTGACACTGGTCCTGATTAAGGCCCTGACACTCGTCCTAACTAAGGCCCTGCGGCCGTCAATATCTAAAGTCCTGACTTTATCCTGAGCTAATATCCTCACCCATGTCTTACCAAGTTCCTGAAACTGTCCCTCACCCTAACCCTAACCCTCACCCTCACCCTAACCCTAACCCTCACCCTAACCCTAGCCCTGAAGTCTGACTGAGCCCCTCTCTGTGCTGCCCAGCCTCCCACTATTACACACAAATCCTGGCAAAAAGGTATTCATGACATTCACCTGGCAACCTCAGTCCCTCTAGCACAGTAAGCATGACCACAATGAGGTACTTGCCCCGAAAGTGGGACAGGTGCGCCACCTTACCATCAAGGCGCCCAAGAATGCTATGCACAGAACACACCACCACAGTGGTGACACAAGGGGTTTTCTGGGAATAGGAAACAGCACTGCTTGATTTTCAGCGCCTGAGGGACAACCTGTACAACTCCAGAGGCACCACAGAGAGTAGGTGACACATGCTCACACACCAAGGAGGCATGCAGCAGAGCGGTGGGATGGGTCTTGCAAGTGGCCCTCCGTGCCCTGGGGAGAGCCATCCCACCAGTCTGCTGCATGCCTCCTAAGGTGAAAAAAGCGTCTGTTGCATCAGAGGACCATAGCCACACTGATGCCCTGAAGCAAAGGACAAGAGACTAAGGTCGGGATAGAGTCGCCACTCCTGAGTTCCACGCAAGGCAGTGGGGGAGAGGCAAGGGCCTCAAGGGCAGGACAAGAGTGGCCCCGTTTGCTTTGAACTTCCAGCCCTCATCTTGTTCAACTTAGCCCCAGCCCTGGAGAGCATGACATAACCACCAATCCATGTGCATGGAATCCCCAAAGGGGAGACCCAGGGAGACCGTCACCAGCAGGGCCTACTTCAGCCTCACCAGCCACCTCTTCTCAGGTGACAGTGCCTAACAATTCTGGGAATATTACATCTCACACATGACATGACACCTGTGAGATGAGGTTATCACAGCCACATGAGAGTAGAGGACCCACACTGCATGGCCTCACTGCCCTCGGGTTGCCAGGGGCCAGAGATGGAGTATGAGGTAGGATTGGGTCAGCTGGACACACACCTAAGAGCCGATGCACACGCCCAGGCAGGCAGCTCAAGAAGCAACGGGAGAGCCAGGTGCAAAGTTGTGGTCAAACCCAGAGCACTATGCATGTCCAGAAGCCCAAGGTCCCTGGCAACATGCACTGAAGAAAACCGCACCTCTCTAGCAGCAAAAAAACCCGCCAACAATTGGTGAAAAACTTGCCACACCCAGCAATGGGGGCTGGCTATTCACAAATTGCAGGGGTCCCCCAGCAGCTCAGTCCAGCCACCGGTCCCCAGCACTACCCCATCACTGCCAGCCCCTGAGCTCTCACGGCCATCTCAGGGTAGCGTGGCAGCAAAGGGGGGCGGGGGGATGAGTGCCAGGAATGAGGGGCAGAGTGGACGGGGCATGCCCTCTCCAGTTCGCCCAAGTTGGCAGGTACCGGTCCCTCAATGTCTCTCGATGGCGACTTGGGAAAATTCTGCAGACGCGCCTCCGACGACTGGGCCCCAAGAGGGACAACACCCAGACCCGTGCCACCCTACCCAGGTTACCTCTCATGGCCCGGGGCGGTCCCCACCTCCTGCGTGCGACTCCGAAAAATCTATCAGAAAGAGTCCAACCACCGGGACTCAAGCATGCCCGCCACTGCGTCCATTCCACACTCCACGGGCCTCAGCACGTACCGGTCGGCCTTCTCCTCTGGAGCAGGAAGTGTAGAGGGAGTGGGGAAATTAATAAGGTCGGCAAAGAACACCCGCGCCACGGGCGTCTGCGTGGGTGCAGGACGCCCTCCCTTTCCTCCCCGCAGCGCCGGGCCATCGCGGGGTGGCTCCTGCAGCCCAAGGGGCGCTGGTGAGTACCAGTACGCCGGGCCAGGCGGCTCCACGTCCGGGCGGAAGCGCGGCGCGACCACCCCCAGTGAGCCTGCGCGCCCAGAACGCGGCGAGCGAATGACGCGCCCACGCCCCTGCGTGACCCGGAGAGCTCCCGGCAGCTTCGCCGGGCGCCCGGGACTCCGCTTCACGCTCGGAGGCCGCGTCCCATCCATCGCCAAGGGCGCCAGAGCTCCAGACGGAAGAGGCGATATAAAAGAGGCCGCCAGAGGGCGGCCGACAACCGGCGCGAACGTAAGCGGGACAGACCCCGAGAGCCCGGGAGAGAGGACGCAGCGCTGGCCGCCCGAAAGCTAGAGCTTGTCCCGGGGCGGGTGGAGGGCGTCCGCCCCAGCCCTGAGGCATCCTCGTGGCACTTAGCTCCCGGTTTCGCATGGCACAGCACTGCACAACCGGCCCCGGCAGCAGACAGGGGGAGCGGGGGCGGGGAGAGGAGGCTGGGAACATATTGGCTGGCGCCTGCCGCCTTGGAGACAACACTAGCCACGCGATTTCCAGGTGGTTAAAATTCCATGGAGTCGCCGGCGGGGCCTGGTGGCCAGCAAGGGCTGCCCAGCGTGCAAGAGCGAGATCCTGGCTCCTGCGAAGGAGGGAAGCCGTGGACTGGCAAACCGAAACCAAGCAAGTGCTCAAAGAACAACAATGCATGAGTCGGTTTTCATTCCATACTTTGGAACAGAGGAAGTCTTTCGAATGTACAGGGAAAGCCCAGGAGCTGGAAAGGAAAGGCTGATACGCTCAAACCCATACAAATGGAAATAAAAATCTATCTCTGCATAGACCGTGACAACGTCCAAAGACAACAAATGGGTGTGTGGGAGACACTGGGGGAAATGCACTTGCGGTCACGATGACATGGATTTCAGCATGACTTACCACAATAACAGGGGGGAAAAAGTGTGTGTGTGTCCATAGCTATCCACTATACACCGAGTTCCACTACATCTGTACAATGCAACATTGTGTGTTGTGTGTGTTTGAAATATGTTAAATGATGATGATAAACTATAGTCCAATAACAAAAACAAAACAACCACCCAAAAGTCAAGATGTAGAACTTCCAATGTCAGGCATTAAAAAAAAAATTTTTTTAAATAGAGCTTCCCTGGTGGCGCAGTGGTTGAGAGTCCACCTGCCGATGCAGGGGACACGGGTTCGTGACCCGATCCGGGAGGATCCCACATGCCGTGGAGCGGCTGGGCCCGTGAGCCATGGCCGCTGAGCTTGCGCGTCCGGAGCCTGCACTCCGCAACGGGAGAGGCCACAACAGTGAGAGGCCCGTGTACCAAAAAAAAAAAAAAAAGGGAAAAATATATATATCTGATAAGGGGTTCCTATCCAATCCCTAGCCCTAACCCTAAACAGTGCCCTAACACATAACCTAACCCTAACCTGTACCCTAATTCTAACCCTAACCCTAACCCCTAACCCTGACCCTCACCCTCACCCTACTGTTTTTCCAAGTATAGTTCCTGCTTCTTCTTTTCTCAATTATTCTAACAAAGCCCACAAATGTCCTCAGCAATCTGGCTTAAACTTTCTTGAAGTCCACACCCCATTATGAGCTTATGCTCTGGAACATTGATAAGGCGAAATACAGAGACCATCAGATGCACCTGTCCATGGGCTCAACATGAAGCCCACCACTATCTGTCATTCTCCCACCCATCACCCTGATGGGGAACTCTTGGTGTCATCACTGGTAACCTGCAAAGCAATATGACTTAAATCTCACCACTTCTTTTTCCCATCACCCATTGGGCGTCTCTCATAGATATTCCCCCCAGCATTATCATATGATCCAGTCTCCAGACATAATTCCCTCCAATTTTCTCCACAAAGGAAAAATAACATTTTAGTGCTTATGGCCTAACTCATTTTGCCTAGGGGTAAAGAGACCCTAACAACACATCCCCAGCCACTGAAACGTAAAGATACCGGTTATATTTCCTTCTATGTGAACAGGAATTTGTATGGGTTTCCTCCAGTCTACTAGCTCATGAAGGCCATGTCATATGCCAGTGTATCTGTTTAAATGCAGGCTCTGATTCCACCTGGTGAATAATGGGCTCACCTGGTTCTAGGTGTTGGATGCCATCCCTTCCCCTCCCCTGTCCCTCAGTGTATCAGCTCACGTTTCAGGTCCTGACTTTTCCTATGACTCTTGCTCATCCTGCTTTAGTTGACTCTCTTATTATCTACATTTAGTCAGTAAGGTTATTATTTAGTTTTCTCTATTAATATTATTGAAAAAGCTAGAAGCAATAGGGTACATTTGGGAATATGTTCATGAAATAGTATGGAGGAAAGGGCTTTTCATAAACAGCAGGTTCTACATTAGTAAATATGCAGGTGATATCGCAGGGCTGAGGAAGTGCTGATCTGCCCCAGACCCGCAGGTGTGACATCTCAGTGAAGGAGTGGAGCCAGGGTTACATGTACAAATGTGTCAGTCAGAGAAGAGAACTCGGATTGGTCTTTCTGGTTCCCAGGAGAGATAACATCACTGATGACATTGATTACACATCCAACACTAATGGCAAACCCACTATAAAGTTCAGACATGCTGTTACTATCGTGATCCCCAGTTTACATCCTTGCAGACTGAAATGCAGATGGTGAGGCCACATCCTCAGTGCCCACAGCGAGATGGGATGGAGCTGTGCTCTGCTCTCCAGCACCCCTTACTTATGTGACCTCAGGCACAGTCCCAGGACTCAGTGTCCCAGGGACTCGGGAAAGCTGCTCTCAGGTGGACATTTCAAGGGAAACTGCTTCCTGAAGTGGGGGCTTTCCTCTGACCATGACACCCTCATACTCTGCAAACCATTCAACGTGAAGGTTTACTTCTAAAAATCTTGCATGTTCTCTCACCCAGTGCGGTGGGAACTGTGTTCCCTGAGCTCCAATGTCACTGGCTGTGACAGGGAGAGTTAGAAATGAACACTTCTAGAGGGAGCGAGTCTGTGCACTGTGACCAGGTCACCTGCCCAGCATGTTGGAGTCCTGACGAGCTTCCAGGAGCTGTCTGTTCTTAGACCTTGGTAGCCCTGGAGATTCCTCAACGTCCACCCGCAAGGAAGGAGCCCTGAAGCTCGCGGTGTTCCTGCAGACACTCAGTTGTGCACAGGGAAAAAGCAGGACAGGCTACTCGGCAAGTCAGCAATGCTGGGAAAGATGACCATGTCAGCAGAAATGACTACCTTGTCCACACAATTACCTGTGTGGTTAGTTGTAATGAACAAATCCACCTCCAGAACAACTCTTGAAAATATTTAAGCTGTTTCCGGTGAAGAATCGGTCACCCCAGTTAAGTCAGACAGTAAATGTCTTGTGAATTATGATGAACAGTGAATTTTACACAAATTTGTCTGAATTCAAATTGGTTATTACATGTATGTTTTGTTTCCAACATTTGAATATCCAATAAATAAGCATGAGCTAATGTGGAAAACCAAAAATAAGAGCTTGTGTCTGACAACTTGGAGCTCCCTGAAGGTGAGGTGGAGATTTGATAAGCGAAGATATGTACCTCCGTGGGATTAAAGTCTCTTCCCAAAATCTACCATTGAGCCTTGAGCCTTGACCACAGCTGTTTCCCTGACCAGCCTTAAAGCATCGTTTCATTCCTGGACAAAGAGGCACCCAGGAATGTGAGGGGGACCCCGGGTGGGCGCTGAGTTCTCTGAGGGCACAGTCAGCACCCTCCTCACAGGGGGAGCCCCAGAGACAGGGGCCCCCTTTCACTACTTTTTACTTTTTATATAAAGTTCCCTCCCACATGAAAATATCCATGTAAGTCAGAAGATTAAAAAACATTTGAATTCAGGTATCTCCTCATACTTGAAGACACTTTCTGGGATTCATTAATCTTACCCACAAGAAGATGAATCAGCTGTGGTTCTTCCTCTTTCTGGTGTCAGCTCCCAGAGGTGAGTGTCTCAGGGATTCAGACATGAACACATGGGGAAGCTGCATCTGAGCCCATGAGTCACCATGGTTCTCTCTGTCCACAGGTGTCCTGTCCCAGGTGCAGCTGCAGGAGTCGGGACCCAGCCTGGTGAAGCCCTCACAGACCCTCTCCCTCACCTGCACTGTCTCTGGATTCTCATTAACCAGCTATGGTGTAACCTGGGCCCGCCAGCCTCCAGGAAAGGGGCAGGAGTGGGTTACTACCATGTGGAGCAGTCGAAGTACAGACTATAACTCAACTCTTTTTTTTTTGTTAACATCTTTATTGGAGCATAATTGCTTCACAATGGTGTGTTAGTTTCTGCTGTATAACAAAGTGAATCGGCTATACATATACATATATCCCCATATCCCCTCCCTCTTGCGTCTCCCTCCCTCCCTCCTTCCCTATCCCACCCCTCTAGGTGGTCACGAAGCACCAAGCTGATCTCCCTGTGCTATGCGGCTGCTTCCCACTAGCTACCTATTTTACATTTGGTAGTGTGTATATATATGTCCATGCCACTCTCTCTGGGACGAAATGAGAGAGTGGTATAACTCAACTCTTAAGTTGCGGCTCAGCATCACCTCCAAGAGCCAAGTCTATTTATCACTGAGCAGCCTGACAACTGAGGACACAGCCGTGTATTACTGTGCGAGAGACACAGTGAGGGGAAGTCAGTGTGAGCCCAGACACAAACCTCTCTGCGCGGAGGCACGTAACCACCAGGGGGCGCGTAGGACCCAACAAGTACAGGGCTGAGCCCCAGCAGCAGGTGCAGATGGGGGCTGGGAGGGGATTCTTGTTAGAACCTGTGCTTTCCTCTTCCTGCCCAGGAGCTCCACCAGAGACCCTCTTCTATTTCCTAATGTTTCATCGTTGTGGTTTATGTCATGCTCACAAAATTGTGTGTGCATATATATTTTTTAATTTTATTTTTTTTATTGAAGTAGGGTTGATTTTAAACACACACTTAATGCTCAGCAGTTACAGTTGTTTTTTCTGCTTTATTTTTCTTTTTATCAAAGGATCTCAATACAACACCGAGGCTCACCATCCTTTTCCCTGTGAGTCTGAATCTCGAAACTGGTAAATATCCTGAGAAGGCACATGAGATTTTTAAGCATTATTCATTTCAGTTTTGTTTTTGTACATGTCGATGGAAGAGAAACGCCCTCCTGCTTTCAGTCAACCTTCACAGTTTGAATTCTGTAGCTTGTTTGCATTGGTATAGACACTAATGTCAGAATGTCCCAATACTTCATATGCAATGATCCTCATTAGTCACAGATCCCATATCTGCAAATTCACTTACTTGCTACCTTTTATTAGCACCCTAAAATAACTTCTGTCATTTCGTGTTCATTCATGGAAAATTGCAATGTGGCCGGTTCTTTGAGTCACCCAAAACAGACACACACACTTTCCCAGCTGAGGTCAGTCAAGGTGACACTTTCTTTTCTTGTTTCACCTACCATCATGGAAATGAGCACTTTCTGGGGTCAACCTAATGCCATGCTTTTCCCTTTCCTGTGATTTTTGGCAATTGTTTAAAGTACCCCTAGGCATAGGGCTGAAGAACAGTATAGCGTCCCTAAGCACAAATGGACTTAGGAGAAAATATCCATGACAGATCAGCTTCATTCAGGCATGAGTCATGTGGCCATGGGCTGTGGGATTGATATTCATATTTCCAATATAAATCTCATGCAAAAAATGAAGACAAAACTCACTGCTGCATATTTGAGGCAGCCTTGGAAACTTAGCTTAATTCCAACTGCAGCATGGCAAATGGGGTCTTATGGCCAAGAAGAGGGTGGGGTGGAATGGATTGAAAATTACTAACAAAAGAAATATAGGCTAAGGGGATTCTGGTTACATAGACTCAAAAGGATTCTTGCTAAAGGGAGACCAGGGTGATCAGATATCGCATGTGTGATAAGAGGTTTGATGGATTTGATCAAATATTGAGGGTGATCAGAGTTCAAGGGTAGGGAGTTCATATTAATCTGAGGTAGTGGTTTCTTGACAATACTTGCTCATGCAAATACAAACACAGAAGCCCACAGGTCAAGACTAGTTGAGAAGAGCATTTCAAGTAGCCTGTTGCCTAAGATGTGGTCAGGGATCATTGTCACACTTAAGAAGAGAAATGTTGAACACAAAAATAAACCAGGGATGAACACACACACACACACACACAGAGAGAGAGAGAGAGAAGACTAGATGAGGACTCATTGAGAAGAGGTCCATCTGCAAACAAAGGAGAAAGGACTTAGAAGAACCCAAACCTGCTGACACCTTGATCTTAGACTTCTAGTATCCAGGTCTGAGAGAAATATATTTCTGTTGTTTAAGCCACTCAGTCTGCTATTCTGTAATGGCTGCACCCACCTACTAGTACACAAATGATATAGAAACAGACAGATGTATATGGAAATAAAAGTATCATATTGTAAAGGAAAAATCACCCATTCTTCAGTGGTGACATGATGTTCATACCCAAAAAGACATATATGTGCCTATTATAACATTCTTTAGAATTTAGAATAGATGACAAATGATTTCTGGATAAATTAATGTCCAAATTATATTGGTTTGAGTATAACTTGGAAATGAATAATATAAAAATTGATCAAAATTAAAGTGCAATTTTTCTTATCAAACAGAACTCGAATTTTTAAGGAAGGACGTTTTAAAGTAAATCCAAAATTTGTGGGGGTATTGCTATGTAAAGCGCTGTAAACATAGGATGAGAGGTGAAGAATTATGATATAGAGCAAGAAAATAACAGAGTACGTGCTATGGAACTGTGTTCACTACCTTTGTATGAAAAGGCCAACACAGTGTGATGAAGTGTGTAAAGCTGGTGTGTAACTAATGAGAAAGTGCACAGCATCTGTTTAACAAGCAGCTCAGAGTCAGAACACAGAAACAGAGAAGGTGTGCGGGGGCAAAGCGGGGGGCCCGAGGCGGCCGGGAGGGCACGAGAGGAAAAGTGAGAGGTGCCGGGCTCTAGGCGTTAGGATCGGATGTGCCCTCGGGAAGTTTCCACGTGAAACCCTGGGAGGGCAAGGAAGTCCTGATGTGTTTACTGTCACACACCTGCCCTCTGACTCTCCTTTGTCCAAACACTCCTGTTCTAGAAGGGCAGGACCTGTGGTCAGTGAACAGAAGCTGTGTCCACCATGGACCTCAGCCAGCACCCTCCTCCAGAGCCCCAGAGAGGGGCCAGCCATGACCATCTTTATATGGAAACATGCTTCCCACCTGCACATCACACCCTGGGCTCAAGGGGAAAACACAGCACCTGTGCTGTGCAGAGTCAGGGTTCTCACCTTCACTGACATAATTCTCTGAAAGTCAAAGGTTTAATGAAAAAGAACATGAAATCCTTCGGGTCATTCCTCCTCTTGCTGGCATCTCTCAGCTGTGAGCATCTCCTGGGTCTGAGGAAGGTGGAATTATGGGGTGACGTCTGTGAAGTGGGTGCCACATTACTTTTCCTTCCCCAGGTGTCCTGTCCCAGGTGCAGGTGCAAGTGTTGGGCCCAAGACTATTGAAGACCCTCTACCTCACCTGCCCTATTTCGGGATTCTCCAACCAAAAAGTGCTGACTGCTGGGACTAGATCCCTCAGCCCCCAGGGAAAGGGCTGGGGTGACCGGGGTGCTTTGGTTCTGGGAATAGCACAGCACACAAGCTGTCTCTCCAGAAATGACTCTCCACCTCCAGAGACACATCACAAATTTAGTTTTCCCACAAATTTGGTTTTCCCTGCAGCTCAGCTCAGGGCACAGACCTAGGACACAGCCCTGTGTTACTGTCCCAGGAGGCCCAGTGAGAAGTCAGGGTGAGTCCAGACAGGAACCTCTCTGCAGGGGCCGCACCAACCACCGGGGGCACTCAGGGTCATCAGGAACAAGAGGACCCATTTCAGGGCAGGGGCAGAGGATGTCATGGAGGGATTTTCTCTCAGAGCCTGTGGTTTCTCCACTGGATCACTGCCACCCCTGAAAGCCTCATCCACAGTGATTCCAGGGAACTTTCTTGTTTCTAAACTTGAGACGCTTTTCATGGATTCAGGCTTGTCTGTGTTTCCCCATCTATCTTTGGAAGAGCCGCACAGAAATATTTCTTCATGAGACCTTTATTTGAAGATTAGGTTACTACTTTCTGTTATTACTTGTCAAGTTTTTAATCGTTTAATGACATAAATAATTTTTACTGTTGAACTTTAAATCTGCTTTCCACCATCAGATGGATTTCCAATTCCTCTCATCCTGAAAATCTCTCCAGTCCTGTCTGATGCAATGCCTTTCACTTGAATAGTATGAGTCATGTTGATATTCGGAAATTGACGTCCATACAACACTGCAGTCATTCTCTCCTCAGAGGACATTTTGAAATGTTGGCACACAGGCCTGGCTGTAACATGTGGGCTGTGTTGCCTGCACCTTGTTATCTAGATTGATAATAGGTAATTAGATAAAACAGAGAGATAGATAAAAGGGAACAGAAACAAGTATATCCTAATCGTATGGAAAATAACCATAAAAACTGACTACATAACCCATATTTAGGGAGTGGTAAAGGCTCGAATGTGTAAAGATGATACAAGCACCCGTATGAAGTTATTTGTATTAACATAAATATTTTTAAAACTTTTGTAAATACTTTTCTAGCTCACTCCTCAATCACTTGGTGAGTGTCTGGTTTTCTCTCTAAGAAAATGACAAATATATTCCAATTGGCGGCCATTGGCATTCCTTCCAGCAAGCGGATGAGGGGCCTTTTGCTCTACATCATCCCCAGTATTTAACTTTTTTATTATTCTGTGCTTTAATTGTTGTAATAAGTGAATAGCAGTATTTCATCATCGTGTTATTTTATGTTTCCTTAATGAAGACTCCTTTTAAAACCTTTATCTCTTCTATGTGTAAGTATCTTCAAATCACTGGCACAGTGTACATTATTTTCATTTTTTGTTGCTGTTGTTGAGCTGTTAATTTGCTGTGTATTCATGATACAAGTCCATATAAATATGATACTAGAAAGCACATTCTCCAAGTCTGTGCTTTAATTCCCTTCTCAGTGAAGTTATTGTTACTGTTGATGTTGTTGTTTTCAGAACAGAAGTTTTAATGGATACAGAAAAATTACAAATTTATATTATGAATGATGTTTGGTGTATTATATCTAAAAATTCATCATGTAACTCAAGGGCACCCATAATTTCTGCCATGTCCATACTCCAGGCCACTTTCAGGGATGGAAGGTTAAGTTCACCTTCCTGAAGGGAGGATGACCATGATGAGGTACCTGAAGTTATTCATTAAGGGAGATTTATCCTACCTTCCCCATTAGATATATTTATTCAATCTCTTTATATAAGTATGAATCAAGTTATTTGTTTCATATTTTCTGTGAAGGTTATATACTAAGGCATTTTCTTTGCTTCTGTAATTCTGACCACTTGTCACCCAGGAGGAGCTCTTTCAGATTGTCTCCTGTATCCCCTTTATGGGTCCCCATCAATTTGTGTGAAGTTCCTTATTTTCTGGTGATACAAGAATCTTCAGAATAATCATATGTATTCTCTTCTCTGGCCCTAGAATTAGCCATGCCGCAGCTGAGTTGCAGATCCCATTCTGGAGAATAGTAATAGGAATCAGAAGATTGGGGATTAGGATACTAATGCTTGTGTCTTGTCTACTGAGAGCATTAGCTCTAGACCCTATAAGGTAAAGGACCTTGGAAATATATCTGTGTGCACTACCCCACGTATACACACACACATCTGCAACTAGCTCTGTATCTCACCTTCTGACCTGTGTTAAGGTAAATGTGAGACAATACTTACATCTCCGATCCTAGTGCAATATCACATGGTTAAATCCAGTCTTTCCACCTTGCTTGTCTGTTACTTTCCATCCAACAGTGAGAAACCTGGCTCCACCGATGCCATCCAGCTACTAATTGTTCAATTCCACATGCACAGTAGTAACAGAATTCTTAGCCTGACTCCTGATGGAAATACCGTTATCCACGAGGCTCTAGTGCTTATGTGCAGTGGCTTAGAACTTAGCCTTTAGACTCCACTCATTTCCAAAGTCACTTAGGTCAAAACCTACTTTCCCACCTTCTTCAGCCATGTTAATTCATAGATTCACTATGATATGAGGTATCATCTTTACAGTGTGCCTCGTTCCATCCTTCAGTCTCTGAACTACTAAGTGAAATTTATATTTATACTAAAAAGGTTCTCCTATTACTGTGTATATTTTGACAGATTCAGAGTGTAATGATTCCACCACTGCAATTTCATAGAGAAGAATTTCACTGTCCTTAAATATTGCCCATGTTTCACATATCAAACATCTTCTTCCAAATTCCTGCTAAATGCTCATCTGACTGGTTCATATATAGACTTGCCTTTTCCCAAATGTGAACTAGATGAAACTGAACGTTTTCAGACCGATTTTTTAATTAGCAATATGCAGTTAGGATTCCCTCATGTCCTTTCATGGTATAATAGTTTAATATTTAGATTGCTGAATACAATTTCATGGCATGGATACATCGCTCATTATTTATCTGCTAATTTATGGAAGAATGTATTTGTGGCTTCCATTTTTTCTCAGTTGTAAATGAAGAGACCACAGTAATTTATGGGAAGTCTATGATGAGCTCTAAGTATCAAGACACTTGTGTAAATATTACGAGCATGACGTTGGGGTCCTACATTAAGCTCTGTCTAGGTGTGTAAGTGACTGCGGGGAGGAAGGGCTCTGATGCAGAGACCGCTCAGCTGACCCAGGCATCTTGCTGAAAGGATGTCAGAGCCCAAGCAGTGTCCACACGAGGTGGACACAAGGCCCAGCCCTCAGACCAGGCTGAGCCCCCAGCCTACAGTCAGGGTCACCCTCCCTTACACGTGAGTGTGCATCACAGGAGCAGGTCCTGCAGCTGAACTTGAGCCTCTCACAGCGACCCTGCATGAGGCAGGGTGGGCTTCTCCTCCAAGCCCTCCCTAAGCAGAGACGGTGAACAAAGTAAAGAGCTGCTGTCAGTGTAAACTGTCAGGGGTTGTGGCAGTGTTTTGTGCGTCAGTCAGCACCCGGAACATTCTTATTCATTTCCGCATGTGATCCTATTTCACCATTTCATATGTGGTAAATATATGGCACAGTGGGACTGGATGAGGGGACAAAGGTCACACTGTGAGCGGAGATGCTATGAAACAGTGCAGATCCAAGTCCAGGGCCAAGGTCCTCTTTCCGAGGATGCAGGAGGACCTAACAGCTCAGGCAGGAATCCTGAGCTGTCCCAGGTAGGAAGACACACCTGTGTTGATAGAGAGGTAACACCATCTGACTCACACTTTAGCAGGACCACGCTGACACTGGCAAGGTAGTTACTTAGGAGACGTTGGGACACTATTACACCCTAACCACACTCGACCTCAAGGCATCCGTTTCTAGTTTAATCTTGTAGTAGTTTTTATTCCATTCAGCAGCCTATGGCAGCATTAACAATCTTAGTCTTTGCTATTCTGTGAGCATTTGTCTATCCAAGATTTAAATTTGTTGCTCTCTTAGTTCTCTAATTATCTGATATAATGGTGAGATTTTGATAATGTGCAACTTGCCCCATTTTGAGGTTGTTTTAAGAACATTAAAAAAGAAGCATTTTCTCAGGTTCTCATCTCTCTACATCTCCAAGACGAGTATCAGCTTTATTGTAACGCCCAGAAACTGGAAACAATTCCAATATCACACATCAGCTTAATAAATAAGCCAATCATGCTATGATCATTCTTTAAATGCAACCTGTTATTAAAACCAGGATTCTTGATACACACAATAACATGATAGTATTCACAACTATTTGTGCTGAGTAAAATAAGCCATAATAATAAGAATACATACAATATAATCCCACTTTTATAAATTCTAGAAAAGGAAAAGTAATCTGAGATAACAAGGAAAGATCAACGGTGATGTGGGGACAGGATGGAAGATAAGAAGGGACAGGAAGGAAGAAACCCAGAAACTACTGAAAATAATGAGAGGAATTGATTTGTTCTCTCCTGATAATGCTGATGCCTCCGTCAGTATTCATCACAGTGTTCATTCTGAGTGTGTGCGCTTTATTATATGTCAAGAAACTCATTAAAGTAATTACAAATAAAGAAATGCATGACTTGGGAGGTAAGGAGTGAAGGGAAGATACTGAAACATAAGAGACTCTTGAAAATACTTCTCATCAACCCTGACCCTCTCCATATATTTTAGGTAAACACTAGAATAGAGCAAAGTCATCATGAGCTCATTACAGAAGGGGTTTTTGCAAACCTCACCCGGCAACTCCAGCTCTGTCCTCCAGTGGGTTCCAGGGAGCAGACTGGCCCAGAGCTCAGGTGCAGATGCTGGACCTCACGGTCACCCCATGTTTCTCCTTGGACACTACACACACCCTCCATTCTTCTGGGTGTAGTTTACACCCCTAACATGAGGGTAACAATGACAGCTACATCACGGGATGTGTGTGCATATGTAAAATGACATATGGGTCCTACGTGTTTACTGTGGAACAATCAAACAATGAAAGTTATATTTCCCAGATGCTATCAACACCACAAAATCCAAGACTCTCACACCTGTTCTGAGACCCTGCCCTTTTGGAGGACGTTCAACGACATAGCCTCTTATAGACTATAAGGTCATGCAAATAGGGTCCTTCCTCTGTTGATATAAAGCAGCCCCAGCCCTGACCCTGCAGCTCTGGGAGAGGAGCTCCAGCCTGGGATTCCAACGTGCCCCCATTCAGGGCTCAGGACAGAGCACTCACCATGGACTTTGGGCTGAGCTGGGTTATCCTTGTGGCTATTTTACAAGGTAATTTATGGAGAGCAAGAGACACTGAGGATGTGGGTGGATATGGGTGAGGGAATCACTGGATGTGTGACAGTCTCCTGACCAGGATGTCTCTGTGTTTGCAGGTGTCCAGTGTGAGGTGCACCTGCTGGAGTCTGGCGGAGGCTTGGTACAGCCTGGGGGGTCTCTGCGACTCTCCTGTGCAGCGTCTGGATTCACCTTCAGTAGCTTTGACATGAGCTGGGTCCGCCAGGCTCCAGGGAAGGGGCTGGAGTGGATCTCAGTTATTAGTAGTAGTGGTGGTAACACATACTATACAGACTCTGTGAAGGGCCGATTCACCATCTCCAGAGACAACTCGAAGAACACGCTGTATCTGCAAATGAACAGCCTGAGATCTGAGGACACGGCCGTGTATTACTGTGCGAAAGATACACAGTGAGGGGAAGTCAGTGTGAGCCCAGACACAAACCTCCTTGCAGGGAGACAGGAGGGGGGATGCAGGGGGCACTCAGGACATACAAGTGTGTGTTTCAGCCCCAGGAGAAGGTGCAGATGGTAGTTAAGGGCTGCTTTCCACTAAGGGTCTGGGGTTTCCTCTCCATGTAGCAGTTTTCCCTGGGGAACCTCTCTGGACTCATCCATGGTTCTTGACTTGCACTTTCAGTCTCTCAATTAGAAAGACTTTGAAATAGGGGAATAAATGTCATATAAGAAAGGCAGAGACTCAAAGATATATATTCAGCTTTTCCCTTGTCTAAATCTTGTCTAAATTGACCCTTTTAAATACTATTCCAGCGGATGTATAAAGAGTTAAACATATTCTTCCTTCCTCATTGTGATATCTCAGCCCTGCCCTACTGTAGACCAGCTGTCCCTGCCAGGATGCTGGCTGTTGACTTGCCTGCTAACCTCTTGCATGAGAAGCATAAATGCGCTGAGCAGCCCCGGATCCTCAGTGGGTCGCTGGGAAAGATGCCAGTTAGAGGGGACATGGGTGGGGGTGTTTCTACATGTGCTCCTTGCTTCCAGGCCCAATAGAATCCCTATATGCTTATATGAGACCTGCATCCTCTTCTACTGTGCAGTTTATTTTATGTCAAATATTCATCATCACAGCTATTACCAATAGACACATATGTAGTTGGCAGGGAAAGTTTAGAGTCAGGTGGATAATAACAGGAATTTTCAGAAGCTGCTGAAAACAAATCTATTCTCCTTTCTTCACCACAGCATCTTACGTGAGCACTAAAATGCAGGAAAGTCCCACAGCTTCTCCTTCCAGGAAGAGTCCTGCAGCCTCACTATGCAGGCCCACCTCCGTCCAGGAACCCCTGCACGAGCAAAAATAACCAGGGTGGAGACGCCCAGGCCTGGACGGGAGGCCTCACTGTGTCCTGATGTGTGCTCTCCAGCACATCACTGCCAAGTCCAGGCTGCAGTTTAGCTTCACATCTGTAAGATGCAGGTAAACCGATACCTACATCACATGCTTGGTGTGCATATGTAGAAACAAAATAATAAAGGAGGCCTTGAGTGTTCGGATCCAGGGTAGGCCACCCCTAAATATGCCTCCAAGTGACTTAAGACAGAGCCCACTACAGGGACACTCTGAATTTCCTCCAAATCACCCTGAAATGAGAAATAAACCTCCCATGTGAAAGGTGCTCTCCCCCATTTAGGTGTGGAAGTGAAACGGTCCTTCACCTCATGCTCTCCACCTGCCTTTTTTCTGTAGAAACAATTTAGCCAAAGAATAAGTTTAATCTGAGAAGTGAGCAAATGCAGAAAGAAGGGAAAACTGTCCAACAAGACTAAAAACTAATAGTTTAGTTATTAAGCAAATCAAGGACCTTTGGTTCCTCCTCAAGGGCTGCAGATAATATTCTTGTCCATGTCCCATGAGCCGTCTTATAGATACTGAAACTCCCACCAGGAGGAAGAAGTTAACTGCATGATGACCAGACTGTAGCCATGACATAAGCTGCCACAATTCCAAGAACTGGCCTCAAGAAATGAGAACAAACCGACCCTGGACCTGAAGATTAACTCTACTTAAATCAATCAAGATGAGGCTGATCACAACACCTCATGACCAACTGCAAGACGACTGTCACAGCTGACTCTGCCGTTTCTGCCCGTAGCCCCGCCTTCCGCCTATAAAAGCCCTTTCCCACAGATGCTCAGTGCTGGGTGACCTTTGGAGAGAAGTCTGCCCCCCACCCCCGGGTGCAGGCAGCCAAAATAAAGCAAACTTTCCTTTCACCAACTTTGCCTCTTTATTGGCCTTTCAGCACCAAGCAGCCAGACCCTGCTTTCCTTTACAGAGGGACACTTATCACCAGGGATGGGGAATTCAGGCCTGGAAGTCTCTATGAACAAACCTTGCTCCTTCTTTAATGACTACGCAAGCCCAAACCCTGCTTAGGTTGTTCGCTATTTGAGCACCAAAAGCACACATTTCCTCCTTCTACCAATTCCTCACAAATATTGCATTTTGTCTAAAAATATAAAAGCTGCCTGCTTTGGTCACTTCTGGGTCCATTTCTATGGCACGTCCATGCACATGGTTAAATTTTTTTTCTTTTCTCCTGTTAATCTGTCTTTGTCAATTTTGTTATCAGCCCAGCCTCAGGAACTCAAGAGGGGCAGAGGAGGAGATTTCCCTCCTGACATGTCCCAGGTGTCTTCTCTTCAGCCTCACGTTGTACAACCTCTTAGGAACCTCAGTCCTCACAGCCACTGTCACTCTGTTGACATCACCTTGCCAGGTGTGTTCTTCTGGAATCTCTACTTTGCGTTTCCATCTCACCATTCGATATTTCTTCAAATCGGTATGAGATTTCAGTGTCCATGGACTGGATATACACAGTTTATTAATCATTCCCTATGAAAGGACATGTTGCTTTTTCCAAATTTCGGCAGATATCAATAAAGCTAACTGAGCATCGTGGGCAGGGTTTTCTCTGGACTAAAGTCTTACTGTCTTTCACAAACATACAAAGGAGCACTATTGCTGAAACATAGATAACAGTATGTTTAGTTTTGCAGGAAGCCCCCAAAATGTCTCCCAAGGTGCATCCCGTTCTGCATCCCCACCAGCTGTGAATGGACCCCCTGCAGCTTCACATCCTGCAGGTGTTTGAGGTTCTCAGAGTCCTGATCTGATCCACTCTTGTAAGTTTTCAGGGATATGTCCTTGTTCGGAACGGCACTTCCCTGTGACATATGTTCTCCCACAGCCTTATTTGCAAACTCTTTGTCTTTTTGGTCAGGTGTCTGTTAAGGATTTTAGCCCATTTTTTAAGACTTTTGTTTCTTTCTTATTGTTGAGTTTAAGGCTTCTTGCTACATATTAGATAACAATCACATATACTAGATATGTCTTTTGCAAACATTTTCTGCCAATCTGTAGCTTGCCTTTGGGTAAATTTTAAATGTATTTTTTTTTGCTTCTCAATTACTTGTTGTTATGTTTCTATTACAATGAAAAGTGAAGTTAAACTTTCACTTCCTAAGCCATGGGAACTTCATGTGGGAACATGTCACAGTACACTCAAAGGCCTCTTTCAGATACTACAAGGATGGAATGGGTAAACAGAGGGGGGACTTCATCAGAGATGCTCTTCTGGAAAAGTAGAAATGTACCAACGTACCCTCCTTCCTGTGTTGCTGGTGAGAACTGTGCTGCGTGTCCACAGAGACACAGATCCTTGATGAGAGAGTGAGATTTCATCAGTTAAAATGATCGTTTCCTAACAATAAATTTTACCCATGATGCATCTGAGTTTATGAATGATTATAACTTGAATGATTCAATGGATTTAGCAATGGTTGAAAACAAAATCAATACCTTGAATTATTATTATTAATTTTAATTTACGTTGCCACAGAGAAGAATTTGACAATCACAATTTCAGTAACACATTTCCATTACTTAGACTTATACTTCTTAAATTTTAGATACCTTGTTGTTTCATAATAAATATTTCATTACATCCCTCACATTTGAAACTGGATTCCAAGTGGACCTAGAAGATGAAATGTGAGGATAGCGAATGTCTGTACATTCAGTAACATCCAAGACAACTAATTTAATATCACACGAGGGCATTGCTCATTTCCAAGTATACTTCCTGCTTCTTCTTTTCTCAATGATTCCAACAAACATACTAAATGACCTAAACCATCTGTCCTCAATGTTCCTGAAATCCACAACTCATTCTGAGCTTATACGCTCAAGATTTTATAAGGGAAAACACAGAAACCATCAGAAGG
This sequence comes from Delphinapterus leucas, assembly GCF_059928025.1. Classification (NCBI taxonomy): domain Eukaryota; kingdom Metazoa; phylum Chordata; class Mammalia; order Artiodactyla; family Monodontidae; genus Delphinapterus; species Delphinapterus leucas. The sequence continues at coordinate 1,231,139 of NC_143131.1, forward strand.
ACCTGCCCACGTGGTCCCCATGAAGCCACCACCATCAGCCCTTCTCCCTCTTATCACGAAGGTCAGGCGCTCTTGCTGTGACCATCACTAGTAACCTGCAAAGAAAGTTGACTGAAATCTCCCCACTTCTTTTTCCCATCACCCACTGGGCGTCTCTAATAGATATTCCCTCCAGCATTATCATATGACCTGGTTTCCAGACTGAATGGACCCCAATTATCTCCACAAAGGAAAAATAACTTTTTTCAGTTCTGGTGAACTAACACATTTTTCCTAGGGTTAAATGGACCCTAACAACACATCCCCACCCACCGAAACATAAAGACACCTGTTATATATCCTTCTATGTTAACATGAATTTGGATGGATCTCCTCTAATCTACCAGCTCATGAAGGACAGGTCAGATGCTGGGGCATCTGTTCAAATGCAGGCCCTTCTTCCACCTGGTGAATAATGGGCCCACCTGGTTCTAGGTTTTAGATGCCATCCCTTCCATTATCCTATCCCATGGCGTATCAGCTCAATTTTCAGTTCCTGACAACAGGGTGCAGACTTGTCCTTTGATTCTTGCCCATATTACTTTGTTCGGCTCTCCTATTATCGACATTCAAGCAGGCAGATCCTTTAGTATTGAATTTACTCTGCAAATATTATTGGACAAGCTAGAAGAAGTATCGTACTCTCTTCATGAAAGAGTATGGAGTAAATATCTTCTCACAGACGGCAGGCTTGACATCAGTCAGTGTACAGGTGAAATCACTGGGCTGAGGGAGAGCTGACCTGCCCCAGACCCACAGTAGTGACCTCTCAGGGCAGGAGTGGAGCCAGCGCTACATGTACAGGGTGTCAGTCAGTGATGGGGACTCACGTTGGTCTTTCTGGTTCCCAGGAGAAGTAACATCACTGATGACACTCATGTCAACATCCAGCACCCCTGGCAACCCCACTATAAATTTCAGACATACCATTACCATCGTGATCCCCAGTTTACATCCTTGCAGACTGAAATGCAGGTGGTGAGGCCACATCCTCAGTGCCCACAGTGAGATGGGATGGAGCTGTGCTCTGCTCGCCAGCACCATTTACTTATATGACCTCAGGCACAGTCCCAGGACTCAGTGACTTAGGGACTCAGGAAAGCTCTCACATGGACTTTTCAAGGGAACCTGCTTCCTGAGGTGAGGACTTTCCTCTGACCATGACACCCACATACTCTGCAAGCCATTCACTTTGAAGGTTTACTTCCAAGAATCATGCATGTTCTCTCACCCAGTGCAGTGGGAACTGTGTTCCCTGAGCTCCAATGTCACTGGCTGTGACAGGGAGAGTAAAAATGAACACTTCTAGAAGTAGTGAGTCTGTGCACTGTGACCAGGTCACCCGCCCAGCATGTTGGAGTCCTGAGGAGCTTCCAGGAGCTGTCTGTTCTTAGACCTTGCTAGCCCTGGGGATTCCTCAACGTCCACCTGCAAGGAAGGAGCCCTGAAGCTCGCACTGTTCCTGCAGACACTCAGTTGTGCACAGGAAACAGGCAGGTCAGGCTTCAGGCCATGTCAGCAGTGCTAGGATCCATGACCATCTCAGCAAGAATGATTACCTTGTCCACAAAATACACGGTGTGTTTAGTTGTTATGAATAAATCCACCTCCAGAGTAACTCTTGATAACATTTAAACTGTTTCAGGTGAAGAAATGTTCACCCAAGTTAAGGGACACACGAAGTCCGTTGTGAATTATGATAAACATTAAATTTTACCTCACTCTGTCTGAATTCAATGTGATTATTACATGTATGGTTTGTCTCAAATACTTGCACATCCAGGAAATAAACATGAGGTAATGCAGAAAGGAAAAAACAAGAGTCTGTGTCTGACATCTTGGAGGACCCTGAATGTGTGATGGGTATTTATGTGAAATATATACATCCATGGGATTAAAGTCTACTGCCCAAATCTGCCGTTAATCCTTGAGCACAGCTGATTTCCTGACTAGCCCTTCAGCATCATTTCATTCCTGGACACTGAGTCCCCCAGGCATAGGGAGGGGACGCCAGGTGGCGGCTGAGTTCTCTGAGGAAACAGTCAGCAGCGTCCTCAGGTGGAGTCCCAGAGACTGGGACCTCCCTTCACTACTTTCTGCTTTTTATAAAAAGGTCCCTCCCTTATGCAAATATCCCCTTAGACCACAAGGTAAAAACAAAGTACCTGTTCACTTAAATTCGGGTTTCTCCTCATGCTTGAAGAGAATTTCTGGGCTTCAGGAATCTCATCTGCAAGAAGATGAATCCACTGTGGTTCTTCCTCTTCCTGGTGTCAGCTCCCAGAGGTGAGTTTCTCAGGGATTCAGACGTGAACACCTGGGGAAGCTGCATCTGAGCCCATGAGTCATCGTGGTTCTCTCTGTCCACAGGTGCCCTGTCCCAGGTGCAGCTGCAGGAGTCGGGACCCAGTCTGGTGAAGCCCTCACAGACCCCCTCCCTCACCTGCACTTTCTCTGGATTCTCATTAACCAGCTATGCTACAGTAGCCTGGGTCCGACAGCCTCCAGGAAAGGGGCTGGAGTGGGTTGGGGGGATAGATAGTGATGGAAGCGCATATTATAACCCAACTCTTAAGTCCCGGCTCCGCATCACCACGGACACCTCCAAGAGCCAAGTCTACTTATCGCTGAGCAGCCTGACAACTGAGGACACAGCCGTGTATTACTGTGCAAGAGACACAGTGAGGGGAAGTCAGTGTGAGCCCAGACACAAACCTCCCTGCACGGAGGCCCGTTACCACCAGGGGTCGCACAGGACCCAACAAGTACAGGGCTGCGACCTGCAGCAGGTGCATATATGGGCTGGGAGGGAATTCTTGTTAGATCCTGTGCTTTCCTCTTCCTGCCCAGGACCTCTACCAGAGACTCTGTACTGTATCCTAATGTTTCATTGCTGTGGATTATGAAGTGTCTAAAAATTTTTGTGTGCATATACATATTTGCTTTTTATTTTTATTATAGCTGTGTATATATATATTCATATGCACAGACCCATATAATACTCAAGAATTAAGGTTGTTTATCATTTCTTTATCTTTTTCTCAAAGGAGCTCAAAAAAACCCTGCAGCTCACCATAATTTTCAATTTCAGCCTGAAGTTTGTGAAACGTGTAAATATCCTGACAATGCACATGAGATTTTTAAACAGTATTAATTGTTGTTTTGTTTTTGTAGATGTGGAAGGAAGAGACACACCATCCTGCTTTCAGGCAACCTGTACAGGCATTCTGAATTCTGCAGCGGGCAGTGTTATAGACTCTAACGCCAGAGCGCTCCAATACTGCACATGCAATTATCCTCGTTATTCACAGATTCCAAATCTGCCAATTCACCTACTTCTAGCTTTTATGAGCACCCTAAAATAAATACTGTCATTTTGTGGTCATTCACAGACATTAAAAATGTGGCCGGTTGTTTGAATCAGGCAACACACATGCGCGCACTAACACACACACACACACATACATACACACGCACACATTTTCCCAGCTGAGGTCAGTCAAGGTGATGCTCTCTTTAATTGTTTCAACTCCCGTCCTGTAATTGAGCACTTTCTGGGGTCAAATTAGTGCCATGCTTTTCACATTTCCGTGATTCTTGGCGATTGTTTAAAGTAGTCCCAGGCATAGGGCTGAGGAACAGTCTAGTGTCCCTACGCACAAGTGGCTGTGAGTGGACTTAGGGAAAATATACATGAGACATCAGCTTCATTCAGGCATGAGTTATATGGCCATGGGTGCTGAAAATGATACTCATGTTTCCAATATAAAGTTCATCGGAAACCTGAAGACAAAACTCGTTGCTGCACATGGGATGCAGCCTTGGAAACTTCACTTAATTCCAAATACAGCCTGGCAAGTGTGGGCTTATGGCCAAGAAGAGGGTGGGGTGGAGTGGACTGGAAATTATTAACAGAAGAAATACAGGCTAAGGGGATTCTGGTTACATAGACTCAAAAGGATTCTTGCTAAATGGAGACCAGGGTGATCAGATACCGTGTGGGTGATAGGAGGTTTGATGGCTTTGATCAACTACTGCGGGTGATCAGAGTTCAAGGGTAGGGGATTCTCATTATTCTCACTTAGCAGGGCTCTTCACAAAAACTGGTCATGCACATATAAACACAGAAGCCCACAGGTCAAGACTAGTTGAGAAGAGAATTACAAGGATCCTGTTGGCAAAGGGGTGGTCAGGGGTCTTTGTCACACTTAAGAAGAGGAATAATGAACAGACAAGTAAACCAGGGATGCACACAGAAACACAGAGAAAAGACCATCTGAGGAGTCAGTGAGAAGACGTCCATCTGCAAGCAAAGGAGAAAGGTCTGAGAAGGACCCAAACCTGCTAACACCGTGACCTTAGACTTCTTGCCTCCAGGCCTGAGAGGAATCCATTGCTCTTGTTTAATCCACCAGTCTGTTATTCTGTAATGGCCACACTAGCCAACGAGTACACCTATAATATAGACGCAGATAGACATATATGGAAATGTAAGTATCGTATTGGAAAAGGAACATCACCCATTCTTCAGAGGTGACATGAAGCTGTGTCCACTCTGGATCTCAGCCAGCACCCTCCGCCAGAGCCCTAGAGAAGGACCAGCCATGACCATCTTTATATGGAAACATGCTTCCCACCTGCACATCACGCCCAGGCTCAAGGGGAAAGCACAGCACCTGTGCTAGTCAGAATCAGGGTTCTCAACTTCACTGACATAACTCTCTGAAAGTCAAAGCATTGATCAAAATGAACATGAAAATCTTCTGGTCATTCCTCCTCTTGCGGGCATCCCTCAGCTGTGAGCATCTCCTGGGTCTGAGGAAGGTGGAGTTACAGGGTGACATCAGTGAACTGGGTGTTTCCTTGTTTCCCCTTTGCCAGGTGTCGTGTCCCAGGTGCTGGTGCAGGAATCGGGCCCAGGACTATTGAAGACCCTCTCCCTTACCCGCTCAGTCTCTGGATTATCCATCACAAACAGTGCTGGCTGCTGGGACTGGATCCCTCAGCCCCCAGGGAAAGGGCTGAGGTGACTGGGGTGCTTTGGTTCTGGGAGTAGCACAGCATACAAGATGTCTCTCCAGAAATGTCTCTCCACCTCCAGAGACACCTCACAAATTCAGTTTTCCCTGCAGCTCAGCTCCGTGATGACCTAGGACACAGCCCTGTGTTACTGTCCCAGTTGGTTCAGTGAGAAGTCAGGGTGAGTCCAGACACGACCCTCCCTGCAGGGGCCTCCCCAACCACCAGGGGGCGCTCAGGGTCATCAGGAAACAAGAGGACCCATTTCAGGGCAGGTGCAGAGGTTGGTACGGAGGGATTCTCTCTCAGAAGCTGTGGTTTCTCCACTGGATCATTGCCACCCCGGAAGCCTCATCCACAATGATTCCAGGGAACTTTCTTGTTTCTAAACTTGAGACGTTTTTCATGGATTCAGGCTTCTCTGTCTTTCCCCATCTATCTTTGGAAGAGCCGCACAGATATATTTCTTCTTGAGACCTTTATTTGAAGATTAGGTTAATACTTTCTGTTATTAGTTGTCAAGTTTTTAATCGTTTAATGACATTAGTAATTTTTACTGTTGAACTTTAAATCTGCTTTCCACCATCAGATGGATTTATCCTACCATCCCCATTAGATATATTTATTCAATCTCTTTATATAAGTATGAATCAAGATATTTGTTTCATACATTGTGTTAAGGTTATATACTAAGGCATTTTCTTTGCTTCTGTAATTGTGACCACTTGTCAGTCACGGGGAGCTCTTTCAGATTGTCTCCTGTATCCTCTTTATGGGCCCCCATCCATTTCTGTGAACTTCCTTACTTTCTGGTGCTACAAGAGTCTGCAGGATAATCATGTGTATTCTCTTCTCTGGCCCTAGAATTAGCCATGCCTCAGCTGAGTTGCGGATCCTTTTCTGGAGAATAGTAACAGGAATCAGAAGACTGGGTATTAGGATACTAATGTTGGTGTCCTGTCTACTGGGAGCATTGGCTCTAGACCCTATAAGCTAAAAGACCTTGGAAATATATCTGTGTGCACTACCCCACATATACACACAGACGTCTGCAACTAGCTCTGTATCTCACCTTCTGACCTGTGTTAAGGTAAATGTGAGACAATTCTTACATCTCCAATCCTAGTGCAACAACACATGGTTAAATCCAGAGTTTCCTCCTTGCTTCTCTGTTACTTTCCATCCAACAGTAAGAAACCTCTCTCCACAGATTCCATCCAGCTACTAATTGTTCAATTCCACATGCACAGTAGTAACTGAATGCTTAGCCTGACTCCTGATGGAAATACCGTTATCCACCAGGCTCTAGTGCTTACGTGCAGTGGCTTAGAACTTAGTCTTCAGACTCCACTCATTTCCAAAGTCAAAACCTACTTTCCCTCCTTCTCCAGCCATGTTAATTCATAGATTCACTATATTAGGTATCGTCTATACAGTGTGCATCGTTCCACCCTTCAGTCTCTGAACTTCTAAATGAAATTTATATTTATACTAAAAAGGTTCTCCTATTACTGTGTATATTTTGACAAATTCAGAGTGTAATGGTTCCACCACTGCAATTTCATAGAGAAGAATTTCACTGTCCTTAAATATTGTCCATGTTTATCTTATGAAAATCCTTCTCCCAAATTCCTGCTAAATGCTCATCTGACTGGTTCATATATAGACTTGCCTTTTCCCAAAGGTGAAATAGATGAAACTGAACGTTTTCAGACCGATTTTTTAATTAGCAATATGCATTTAGGATTCCCTCATGTCGTTTCATGGTATAATAGTTTAATATTTAGATTGCTGAATACAATTCCACAGCATGGATACATCGCTCACTGTTTATCTGCTAATTTATGGAAGAACGTATTTGTGGCTTCCATTTTTTCTCTATTGTAAATGAAGAGACCACAATAATTCATGGGCAGTCAATGATGGAGCTCTAAGTATCAAGTCACTTATGTAAATATTACGAGCATGACCTCTGGGGTCTTACATTAAGCTCTGTCTAGGTGTGTAAGTGAGTGCTCGGCCCACAGGGCCTGCACCCACTCACCCTGCTTACTCATGGGCAGCACTCCCGCCTCCCACCATCAGTCAGTGTTGGTCACAGAGAATGTGGTCATGACCAGGACCTGCAAACTCCACCCAAATGAATGAGGTTCCCCAGGGAGCTCTGTGTGGACGTGAAAACCACCCCCAAGTCGTATGTACTGTTTATGACTACAGAACTTTGACTCCAATTTGCATGCTGTTCTTCTGATCCTGGTGAGTTCAGCTGGACCCGAGCTGTTGGGTGGACTCCCTTTTGTTCTCTGTGACTTAGAAGCCTAGCCTGAAGGCAGCCAGGCTGTTTTCTTGGCCGTTTTTCTCCTGGCTCACTGCCTAACCTTTAATGCCTTACCACTCTTATGGTAAGAAAACAAAACGAAAATGAAAACAAAACACAAAAGTCAAATCCAACCAGGAAAAGATAGCTTATGAGAGAGATAACCTTGAGATCTCAGAAAGATCCAGTGTAGCCAGGCCAACCTGCTACTCATTGCTACTCACCACTACCCCCTCCCCGCCCCCCCCCCCGCCTTCTGATTACCTCTTGACCTTTGATTGGAGGCTGTTTTCATTGATTTCTTATGGTGAGGATGCTGGAGAAGAGATGCTTCTCTCACTCAGAAGGAGATCCTGGGCCCATATTTTCACTTCAGCTGCTCAAATGACAGGTTTAAATAAGGATAAAGAATCCAAAAGAGGAATTCAGGTGGGTACATTATACAGAGACAAGATTATTTTTATATCCTCTTCACTCTTCATGCTTCAGAAGTCGACCCATTAGCACTTTGGCTCAGTGTTCTCCTGCTCCTTGTCCCAAACCTGCCCCCATCTTAGGAGGGAGTGGGTGCGAGGGTGGGAAAACCCAGCTTCTTCGATAGGTACTGTAACACAAAGCCAGTGAATTGCAGGCAAAAACCACTTCATCATAATTTGCAGGAAGCTCTGTCCTGGTGTTTTTTTTTTTTTGGTACGCGGGCCTCTCACTGCTGTGGCCTCTCCCGCTGCGGAGCACAGGCTCCAGACGCGCAGGCTCAGCGGCCATGGCTTACGGGCCCAGCCGCTCCGCGGCATGTGGGATCTTCCCGGACTGGGGCACGAACCCGCGTCCCCTGCATCGGCAGGCGGACTCTCAACCACTGCGCCACCAGGGAAGCCCTACCTTTGACTTTTAAATGAACACTGAAATCAGCCTCTCTGGGGTATCTCGCTATTTTCTTCTTTCAGGTGCTATGGGACACCTTCAATCCTTTTTAGAGAAGGAGGACTGGAGCAGTGCCCTGTGCCCTTCCGGCAGGAGAGAAGCTCATACACTTTATCGTTTCTCTCTCCCATCTTTTGTCTGAGGGAATCCCAGAAATAGCTATGATGGTAAAATATGTGAACGGCTTACTATTTATATCTGGTCTTCAGGTGCCATAATAATCATAATACATATAATTAAATATGTCCAACTAAGTTGGTGGTAAGTCTTATCTCATTTCAATGTTACTGTTCGTATTTGAAAATCCAGGATAGTTTCATCTGGAACCGGCCGTTCTGTCATTCATCAGAACTGGCTTTCTGGAGAACTGTGTTGTGCCTCCGTGATCATGCTGTGCACCCCATGCTGGAAGCTTCACTCCCCTCCCAGTGGGAGCGCAGCTTCTCATTTCCTCAGCCTTCTGTTCATGATTTATGGATCAGATGGAGGATGATGTTGGCTCCATCTGGAAAGTGGGTCAGGCAGTCTTTGAGGAGACACATTGGAGGTCTTGAAATAGTGCTCTGGATACAGACTCCATAAGTAGAGAGACTGATATGGAAGAGGAGAAAGGGCTGGACTCTCCGGAAGTGAAATCAGATTTCTCCTAGAGTGGACTTCGTCAAAGACAGAGGCTCAGCACAGTTGAAGGCAGGCATTAAAAACCCTTTCTGATCTCAGATACCTCCCTCAGAGCCCTGTCTGAGCACCGAAACTGGCCACAAGTAGACTGTTGGCCATTGGGCTAAGTCAGTCAGAAAAGCTGACTGTGTTACCGAGGAGGAGTAATATCTTGGCACCTACTGGAACAGTTACACCATTTCTTTGCCAGACTTGTCAGTCCAATGAATTGTAAAGGGTGAGGGGTACCCTATCCCATGCTCATACCTCCCCCCAACCCAAGGAGGTCAGCCATCTCCCTGAATCCTGTGTTCATAATTTCCTTGTTTTTATTTTCATCTGTGTGAGGATAACACAGTTCATTCATCTGTTCTCCTGTGGACAGGCATTCAGGATTTCCAGGTTTGTGCTGTTTAAACAGTGATGTTATTAACATTCTTGTATATATTATAGGGTACACATGGGACAGAGTTTCTTAGGTGTATATATCAAGAGTGAAAGTGCTAGACCATAGAGTAGGTGAATGTTTGGCATTACTAGATAATCCAAAATTATTTTCTAAAACGATCATACTAATTTACGTTTCTACCAGCAGGGCATAAGAGATTTTGTGAATCCACATCTCCTCCATCCTTCCCACAACCAGTGCCAACAACTTGGCATTATTGGACTTTTTAATTTTTGCCAATCATATAGATACAACTCATATGTCTCGTGTTTTGATTTGCATTTCCACGCTCACTAATGAGGTTGAACATTTGCTTTATGTGTTTACTGGCCATATGTGTTTCTTCTGTTTTGAAATTTCTGTTCATGTCTTGTGCTCATTTTTCAGTTGGGATATAAGTACTTTAAACTGATACATAGGAACAGTGATTTTTCTAAGGAATAGAATTAAGTTTTATTCTAAAATTAGGATTCTACTCCCAAATGAAGTTGGCACACATTATTTTATATATTAATATTATTCTTACTCTAGGAAAACCTTAATTGCATCTGAAATTCAGAGGGTATGAATGGGCAGCCACATTCACGACCTTTGGAATATTACAATCCTGAATTCAACAATTTTCAACCATCTCAACCATTATCATCCTGCTTTCCCCATCCACTTCTAGTCTAAACCACCCTTGTCTCTCACTTTGACTAATGCAACAGCTTCCTAACTGGTCTCTCTGCTTCTATTCTTGCCCTCCTCAGTCAGTCTCTATAGCAGCCCCCATGATTTTGTTACTCCTGTCAAAACCCTCCCATGACTTTCAATTGCCCTTGTAATAAAACCAAAACTCACTGCCACACTGCAAAAAGCTCTATGTGATTTGATTGTTGCCTTCTCTCTCCATCCACCTTTCCTTGACCTCTATCCACACAGAAATTTTTGCTGTTCCTGGGACAGACCAGGCTTGATACTCTCTCAGGGGTTTTATGATCATTATCTTCTGCTGGGAAAGTTGTTCTCCTGAGTCTTCCCATGTATCGGTCTTTCACACCGTTCACTCTCCTACTCAATGCCACTTAACCAGAGGTGCTTTCCCTGACCTCCAATCTTGATATATCTTCTTATCCCACTTTATTTTTCCTCACAGGACATATTACATCTGAATGTAAGTGCCACAATGGCAGAAACTTGACTTGTTTCCTGCAGCATCACTTTTATATAGAATGGTGTCTGGCACATAGTGGACCCCCCAATAGGTATTTGTTAAATAAAATAAAATAATAAATAATGTAGATGAGAATGCTACCCAAAACTTCTTCGGTTGTTCACCTAGATGTTCACAGATAGCATTAAATCAGCATAGGTAAACCATTATCATACAGAATCGGTTCTAAGAACTAAGATGATTCTAGCTAGAATCAGGCTGATTCTAGAAAATCAAGTCAATCTTGGAGAATACCTAGAGTTGGTAGTTCTTTTTTTTTTTTTTAACAAACTTTATTAGGTACATTTTACATATCGCCAGTTTCTAGTGTAAAACTCAAATGATTTTAAATAACTTTACTGGAAATAACTTTACTGAGTGGTACAGCTACCATCATCAGTTTTAGAACATTTTCATCCCCCTCAGTAAGATTCCCTTGTGCCCATTTATAGGTGATTCTTTTTTTTTTTTTTTTTTCCTACAGTTGATTCTCATTCCCATTTCCAGCCCCAAGCAACCACTAGTCCACCTGTTGTCTCCATACATTTACCTTTTCTGGACATCGCATCTGAATACAACGTGTGGTCTCTGGGTCCAGCTTCTCTCACTTAGCATAACGTTTCTGAGCTTTATCCGTGACACGGCATGTGCGGGCAGTTTGTTCACTGCTATGGCTGACTAGGATTCTGCCATACGGCTGTACCACACTGTGTCTATCCATTCCCCAGTTGATGGGCCTTGTCCGTGGTTTCTGGACTCCGGCTACTGTGAGTAAAGCTGCCGTGAACATTCATGTGTGTGTCTTTGTGTGGACATGCTGCTTTCATTTCTCTTGGGCAAATGCCCAGGAGTAGAGATGTTGGGTCACACGATAGTTTATGTTCAGCTCTTTTGAGAAACTGCTAATCTGTTTTCCAAAGTGACTGTGCCACTTTACACTCCCACCAGAAGTATATGAAGGCTCCTGTTTTTCCACATCCTCACCAACATTTGTTATCATCTGTCTTGTTTATTATAGCCCTTCTAGTGGGTACGTAATGGTATCTTGTGGTTTTGATGTTCATTTCCCTAAAGGCTAATGATGTTGAGTATCTTTTCATGCGCTTATTAGCCAATCGTGTATCTTCTTTGGAGAAATGTCTATTCAAAGTGTTGGCAGTTCTTAAAGGTCTTAAAGGAGAGGAAGCGTATTTGTGGAAGTTTTCTCAATACACAGAATTAACTTCTACAAAGGCAGACATAGGATGGGAGTGTGCAAATTACTTATAAAGGAAGAGTGTAAACAGCATAGCTTTGTTAGAATGGAGTATCTCCAAAATGTAGTGGAGGACTAGTGGGATGGGCAAAAAAAGTTAGTAAATGGCCTTGAATGCCAGGTTGAGTAATGCAGTGTGAGAGGAGTGGTAGCACAAAGAGATTGGATTTTGATGCCTAAAAGAAGTACTTGGGTTAAATATGCCTGCACTAGTTTTCTTGTTTGTAGGGACATAACAGGATATATTCCTCAGTCTATTATAGGACTGTAGGAGAAGAATAGATTCCAATGACCATTTGGTTCATTTGTCTATCCAGGCAGAATTAAATATAGCTCATTTCTGATACATGGATATAGTTTCTACTGGAGATCACAAATTATTCTTCAAGGAAAGATATTCTCTTCTGCTCTTGGCTAATCCATTTCAATTAAAAACAGCCCTGACATTCAGAAAAGCCTTCTTATTGCTTTCTTCTTTCTTTCTTTTACTTTTTTTTATAAATTTATTTATTTATTTGGCTGTGTTGGGTCTTCGTTGCTGCACGCAGGCTTTCTCTAGTTGCGGTGAGCGGGGGCTACTCTTTGTTGCGGTGTGCAGGCTTCTCATTGTGGTGGCTTCTCTTGTTGCGGAGCATGGGCTCTAGGTGCGCGAGCTTCGGTAGTTATGGCTCGTGGGCTCAGTAGTTGTGGCTCACAGGCTCTAGAGTGCAGGCTCAGTAGTTGTGGCGCACGGGCTTAGTTGCTCTGCGGCATGTGGGATCTTCCCGGACCAGGGGTCAAACCTGTGTCCCCTGCATTGGCAGGTGGATTCTTAACCGTGGTGCCACCAGGGAAGTCCCTCTTACTTCTTTCTTCACTTTTAGTTACATTTTAATTTTTTACTCTAAAATATCTGATTTGGGATATAAAAACGAACAATTGAGATAGCTACTTTTCGTCACATTCGGTCTTCATGATACTGCAGATTCTTGAAAACTGTTTGTCTTTTTAGCCTTTGTTCCCTAGTCTGCTTTTTCTATGCTCATGAAGAACCCATCCCTCCACACACACTGTGATAAGTGATGGCCATATAGACTGGAAGCCAGCCCCATCACCCAAGAACATTCACTGACACAGTGAACAAAAGGAACTGAAAGCTTCCTGTGCCAAAACTTCTCTAAAATTCTCCTGTGTTTGAATAGGGAGTTGTTGGTAAAGACCAGGCAAAATTTTCCCTGAAACTATTGATTCCCAAGGGTAAATCAAAAGGACAAGTGGAAATGATTTATATATGCCACAGGACTCAGGCTTCTGCCTCAGACCTACTTAAATGCTAGTACCGAAAGCAATCAAAAGAAGACACTTCTAAGTAAACGTCAATAACTGTCTCACAGGTATGGACGTACTCTCTTCCCTTTCCCTGGGGACAACCCAGACTTACAGCTAATCTGTCATTGAGCACTTACTGTCTGTAAGAGGAGGAGAAAGAGGAGGAAGAGGAGGAGAGACCAACTGACCACAGATTAGATAGGAAATCTTAAAGTAAATTTCTTTGCCTCCTTTTTTTTTTTTTTCTTTAGGGATAGCAGCAGAGGTCTGGAGGAAACTTTTTTTCTTTTTTAAGTAGGCATACATAATATTACTGTTAAAATAAAACGATAGATTTGCAGAACTGTTTTGTACCTGGATTCATACTTAGGTTTGTCATTTTCTTAGCCTGCGGCTATTCCTGAAACATGTGCAGTGATTGTCTTCTTTCACATTTTGTTGGCATATATTTCCATGTTATGTTTCTTTGTTTTCCTTTTCCATACAATCCTGATGTTAAGATGATGTCTGCAATTTCAACAATATCAACGTTACTGGATTAATTTCCTTCAAGCTTTTTAAAATAACAGCAAAAAGTTTATAAGCAGCTTACTACTCTAAACTTGTTCTTTATAAGTTTGTTTGGATTTACAAGTTTCTGCTCTTCATCAATGAGGAACTGTCATTAGTTAGTGTATCCTATGTGTGCATGATCCTGGGCACTTGAAGATCTCAACTTGCAGAAGCTCCTGTGTTCGGATGGAGAGACGAGTCCTAAACTGATCATGAAGTAAACCCCCATTATGCCCAAGGTACTATGCTGATGAAAGCTATATCATGAATTATAACAACATATGGGTACACATGGTGTGAGGGGCTTCCCTCCAGCAAGGGAAGCAGGCAAAATCGAGCAGAGACAAAATAATCCATTTCCCATCTTTGCTATCCACAAAGTCCATATTTCGGTAAACTTTGTTTCAAATTTTTTGGTTGTTCTTATTTCTTAATAAGAAAAAGAGACGACCCTTGCATTGAATGGAGTTGAGCTTTGAATAATTAATTTGGTGTAATTTTTTTGTGAAGGTCGTATTGGTCCTTTCCTGCACTGCTGAATGTCAGGTCAGTGTCATGGGACGTTGTTTGGAGACATACTTCGCCTCAGCACATTCAGGATTCTCCTAACATAAGTGCCATTTCCTGGCGTTTTCTTCCCTTGTGATCAGGAAGTTCTTCAAGTGTCTTTAGTTTACAGAACCATTTTGTGTGCATGGGGGTAAGGGGATTAGGGAAACTAGCAATTTGGGTCAAAGCCCTAGTGACTCTATAGATGATACTGCGTTTGCACTTCACTGGGAATGCAGGAACAGCCCAAGTCATGACTTCACAGTGAAAAACAGAGGAGACGACTCTGGAAAGAGCAGGAGTGTTGTTAGAAGCGATGCTGACAGGGAGTAAGAGTTTTAAGGGTAAACTGGAGGCAGATGAGAATAAACTGCTAAGTAAAAAACATAAACATCTTGAGTAAGCTTTCTCAGTTAGAAATAGTTTTTTTTTCTTGCTAGATTTCAGGCATATTTTCATCCCTTAATTTGACTTTCTCCTCTTTCCACATTAAATGGATGGAAAAGTGTTACCAAAAAGTCAGGGGTTATAATGATGAAAAGCACATCTCAGAGCAGTGGTTCTCAAAGTGTGTTCCCTGGACCAGCAGTTTTAACATCACAGGGGAATTTGTTAGGAATGCAAATTCTCAGGCCTTATTCTAGACCTACCAAGTCAGCAGTTTTGGGGCTAAGGCCACTAATTTGTGCTTTGACAAAAGTTCTCCAGGTATATCTAGTGTGTATCAACATTTGAGAACCACTGGTGTAGTGATTAAGGGTATGACATCTGGAGCCAGATAGCTGTAGTACTTAGGGCAATTCATTTGTTTGTTTGTTTCCCATCTGTAAAATGGTAGCTGTACCAAACTCACAGTGTGGTAATGGAGACTAAATGAGCTAAAGTGTGTAAAATCCTTAGAGCAATGCCTGGCCACTGTAAGTGCTATATAAATGATTAGGTGATGATGATAATCTCTTTATAGGTGTTATTTTCATTTTTTCCCCCCACAGGGTACATTTCACAATTTACAGCACAGCTTTTTGTTTACCAGGAGAGCTTCTCCCCTATTATCTTAGAGTTATTTTCCATGGCTCAAAGCAGCATTTCTCAGCATGTGCTCCATGGCTTATTTGCATCAAAACCACCTGTGGTGCTTATTAAAATGCAGATTCTTAACTTCCCCCCAGACCTACAGCAGTGATCAGAATTCTCTAGTGACTCTTCTTCACCCAGAAATTTCAAAACCACCACCCTTGGATAACAAAGACTATGATCTTCATTTTGCAAATGGGAACGTGAGGCACAGGGGGTAGCATAAGCTCAGGGAAATCCAGAATCTCAGTAAGACCACGAATAAGAACTGGATTTCTGATTTTGTGTTATATTGACAGATTATGCTGCTTCTTTGTGGCTTTATTTGCTTTATCAAGAATTTGATTCGGGTTGTGCCACTTTGTTTACTGAGACCTAGCATTATTTAACCTAAAAATAACATTTACATTATAAATCTAGAACTATCAAAAATGATGAGTTCCGAAAAATATACCTGGACCATTATCCATCACTCAGCTAAAACTGTTTCAGTTGTGGCTGTATCTAATACATCACTATTTTTTTTTTTAAGTTAAGTATTCTTAAAAATTAATTAAATTTTTTTGGTTGCGCTGGGTCTTCGTTGCTGTGCCTGGGCTTTCTCTAGTTGCGGACAGTGGGGGCTACTCTTCGTTGCGGTGTGTGGGCTTCTCATTGCGGTGGCTTCTCTTGTTGCGGAGCATGGGCTGTAGGCGCACAGGCTTCAGTAGTTGTGCCTCGTGGGCTCTAGAGCGCAGGCTCAGTAGTTGTAGCGCACGGGCTTAGTTGCTCCGCAGCAGGTGGGATCTTCCTGGACCAGGGCTCGAACCCATGGGCCCTACGCTGGCAGGTGGATTCTTTTTTTTTTTTGCGGTATGCGGGCCTCTCACTGTTGTGGCCTCTTCCGTTGCGGAGCACAGGCTCCGGACGCGCAGGCTCAGTGGCCATGGCTCACGGGCCTAGCCGCTCGGCAGCATGTGGGATCTTCCCAGACCGGGGCACGAACCTGTGTCCCCTGCATCGGCAGGTGGACTCTCAACCACTGTGCCACCAGGGAAGCCCTGGCAGGTGGATTCTTAACCACTGCACCACCAGGGAAGTCCCTAATACATCACTCTTATGTTAAAGATGAACTAAAAGGGCTCAGAGAGGTTGAGGAAACTGTCAAAAGTCACATGACTAGACATCAGCAGTGTGGAAATCAGAGCTTGGTCTCCCAACTGCCAATCCAGTGTCCTTTCGCCATATCCCACTGTCCTAATCCTTGCTGATTTAAATGATTTAAAGGAGCACTTAAATTTTAGAAACAACTTTACCTATACTGCTCACATAAAATCTGGTCTCAGCAGTTTTTTTTAACCTCCTTTAATTCCTTTTACTTAAAGATATGCTAATATCACATCTTCCTTTTTACAGTAATGATAAATCAATAATATACTGACAACTAATAACTCAAAGCTCCACTGCATAATGCTTTTTCATCAGTGCAAATTTGACTGTTCTAAAGCAGTTAGATTGACTTTTCAGGCTGTGATGAAAACGCTTTGGGCCTTGTCACACAGGGCCTACAGGTCTTGTATACACTGACCTATTACAGTCAAGCTCCCACACAGTATTAATATGCATTTAGATAACTTAGCTCTTAACTTGAGGCTACACAGGGATATTTATCTCCTCTACAAATCACGCTCGTGTAATTGGTGGGACAGAGGTGCTATTCATGCCAGGATCACTTGATTATCCTATAAAATGATTTTCTTTTTGTCTCAATTGTTTGTATTTTTTATATTATATATGAACTTCATCTTAATGCAGTCATCTTTTCCCACTTCTCTTTCCTGCTAAGTTTCTTTTCATCTTACCCTTAGCTAGTTCACTACTACTTACTACCTAGTTAACTACTCCTCATTTTTACATCTTAGCTCAACTGTTACCTCCTCATAGAAGTCTTCCTTTTCTTTCTCTCTCTCTATAAGAATCTCCCTGCCCCCATACCATGCACTCTTTGTAACTTTACAGCGTTTATTTCTTCATGGCACTGATCACAATATGTAATTTTAAAATTTATTTGTTTGCTTTTTTATTGTTTCTCTCTATATACACTTGACTGTGAGGTCCATGTGTCCATCATGCAGGTGTCTGCCCGAGTACTAAGCATGATGCCTGATACACAGCAGAGGCTAAGCCAACATTTGTTGAATGAATATGTCTGTGAGTTGCTGTGGAATTTTGTAGTCTGCTTAGAGGGGTATGAGTATGTGTTATATCTTGGTCCCCTATGATAACTTCTTTTGGATGATCTCCTTCAGTGACAGACACTGACATAGACGTAGGGTTGTCTATCTACTCAGTTAGTTTCCTTGACTCCAGATCTATTAAATGGACAGGCCTCCTAGACCATTTGGACCATGGTACCTTATCGTGAGTAAACCTAGGTTTTCTAGATCATTCTAGACCACGATGTACTATCTTCCAGAGCTTGTATTCTATGGTAGCCTCTGGTCACAGGGGGTTATTGAGCACTTGAAATGTAGCTAGTATGAAGTTCCATATGCTGTGAGTGTAAAATACACATTGGATTCTGAGGATTTAGTATAAAAATGTAGAATATCTCATTAATACCTGTCATACTGTTTACTTATTGAATAACATTTTGGGTCTATTGGGCTAAATAAAATATATTATTACATTTAATTTCACTTTTTTTCTTTTTACTCTTAAAAAGTGCTACTGGAACATTTGAGATTATATATGTGGATCACATTTGTGACTCACATTATATTTCTATTGGGCAGTGTTGTTCTAGACCTAACTAGTTCACCTCTGTTGTTTGGCAGTGTGGACTGAAGGTGATCCCCTGAAGGGAATGCCCAAATTGCAAGAGCCTCTCATAGCCTGCTCCATTCTTGTTAGCTGTGCACTAGGGGAAGAACTGGCACTCCAGGAGAGTGGCTCAGGTGTCATTTCAGTACTCCCTCAGTGTCAGATCACGAGGCCCACATACAGTTTGCATCCCGAGACACAGAAACTTCAAATATATTGTTAGTGTCCATATATCTTGCTTAAAATAATGATAGGACCAGAACCCAGATCTTTCAATTATGCTAAGTCATTGAATTACTTATAGAAGGACTGACTAATAAAATTATATCTTCCTTTTAAAATGCAATACTAGAAAATTTTAAAGGATTGTTAATTAGTTATACAGGTTTTCTTTAAAAAAATCAATTAATGATGAAATTACACCAGTCTTTAGACAACTAAATAGAAAATCATATTGTATACTCTGATAAATTAAACAAACAGAAACTCCTATTATTGCCACGTGTGCTATAGTAGAGGATTAAACTGGGATGACCTTTATTTGGCAAAAGCGTATACACTGCAAAGCAAAATTTAAACAAGTCAGATATGAACATGAACTCTACTTGTAAATAAACACAAATCTAATAACCATTCTTTGCAAAGCTATAAAAACTCCCTTGGAGACCATACACTGCAGTTTGGAAAACTGGATGCTATGTCTTATTCCAAAAGCCCTCACCACTGACACATCAGGCAGACTTCTCTTCTTAGGTAAGGAGATGGATTCCTAAATAATTAGCTTCATCATCATTATCTTCTGGTTCATTCATTAGTTTAGCAAATATTTAGTGGGAACCAACTATGTGCCAGGCATCTGTGTGTTCTAGGTGCTCAAGATGCTACAGTGACCAATGCAGACAAACTTTTGCTCTTTGGAGCTTAAATTTTTGTGCTTAGGTATTTTCTCAACAGGAAGAATAAAATGAAAGGATAAAGCAAATCTAAGCAGTGCTACCTTAGAATGCCACAGGTAACTTTTTTTTTTTTTTTAAGTTGGGAATCGAAGTGAATTTGAGACTTTCTATCCTGTGTCTTTCTTGGGGAATTTGAAAGTGGAGGTGCATATGGAAGGTGGAGGTGCATAAAACCATACCTATCCAAAGTACTAATTAGTATTTTCAGAATGAAAATGTCAGAAGACCCTATTAAAGCTTCAAATAAAACCATTAGACTGTGTTAAGGGATTTTCCAATCATTCTGGGGGGTCTTGGCATACTTATTCAGGTCTTCTTTCTTCTGCTGGGACATCCCAACCTATAGTTAACCAGATGTCTTAGTTCTTACATCCATTAATTCTAGGAACTCCCAGTCAGAATGGCTTCCCTTCCCGCCCAACAGACTCATTCTCATTCTCTCACAGTCCGAGTCCTGCCCCGGCACATATTCTCTCCCTTCCACATATTCACTTGCTTACACTTCCACAGGTTCCCCTTCATCCCTTTCAAGCAGAGAGGCTCCTTTAATATGGCATTTTCCCCTTAAAGTTCAGCCGGTAGATGTCTCCATTACTCCCTTATAGCGAAGACCTCGGCAAGTAGGGTTTAATCATTTCTTTAACCGACAACAAGGAAGAAGATTTGATAATTTGCCCAAAATGAGCAGATGCTCGGGAGGACACGTCTCCATCCTACGTCCCTTCCCTCCGATTTAAGCCACAAATGAAAACTACTTTCTCCCTCTTTACCAGGCAAAAGGAAAGGCTGATTTAACTAAGCATGCAAGATGCCAACACCCTCCTCCTCGGTACATCCAAGTTTCCTTCGCTCTGAGCCACCACAAGTCTGCTTCTCCCTTCACTCCGCCCACCCCACCTCTCACCCCCTCAGGTTCCCGAGTCATCAGGGAACGCGAGCGGGTGAAAGGACTCAGCGAAGCTGCATTCCGCGCCACCGCCTCCTCCTGCGCCTCGGGTTCAGCACTGGACAGCTCCCGCACCAGCCCAACAAAGGGCAGTCGGCTGATTGACAGAGGAGCCGGCCAAACAGGGCACAAGACGACTTGAAGCCGCCCTACCAGGGTTTGGTTGCGGCCAAGCCGCCTCTTTAAACCGGCTTTCCTCCCGAGAGCAGGGAGAGGCAGGAGTGTGGTTTGTGGCCAAACTTAAAGACTCCAATTAACCAGCTGCCTAGCCCTCGTGGTTCCGGAAAGACAAACGCCTTAAAAGAAACCCTAGCTGCTACGCTCGCGGTGCGGGTCTGGGCGCGCGCGCTCCGCGCCTCGGGGCGAAGCGGACGAGGAGGAGCCTGAGCCGGGAGGCGGGAACGACCTGCCACGGGCGAGACGATGGAGCAGTGTCCTTGGCGGCCGCGGCGGCGGCAGCAGCAGCAGCAGCAGCAGCAGCAGCAGCTCCTGAACACACCTCAATGAGAGCGGCGGTGGAAGCTGCTAAGCAGAAAGACGTAAGCAGGCCAACTATAGCTGCCGGCGGCGAGAGGGGATGTAAGGTGCCGGGCTCCAGGCTGCGAGGTGCGCAATCCCGAGCAGACCCATGGTGGAGCAGGAGCAGCCGGCGTTGCCACAGGTGATCTGATCTCCTGCGACGGTAGCTCAGTCAGCCGCGCGTATGTCAGAACATCCCTACTTTAAAGTCCTTTTGGACTGGGTGCCAGCTGAAAAGGGGGAAGACTCCTAGAAAAAGTCTTAGTGCTGATAGATTGACGACCAAAATTTAAAAAGTGACTCCCTCCGTTACCTCCTCTCCTTGCTGCGAGGCAGATGGGAGCCATGGCTAACCCCTTACTCTGCTGCCTCCTGCTCGTTCACCTGGGATTGGGAGCTGCCGGCGCCAGCCGCGACCCTCCAAGTCGGACGGATTCCTCTCGAGAGAAGGCCCTGAGGGCGAAGCAGCACGCCCAGCAGCCGGCTCGAGCCTCTGCCTCGGACCCCTCGGCTCCCTGGAGCCGCTCCACCGACGGCACCATCTTGGCGCAGAAAATCGCCGAGGAGGTGCCCATGGACGTGGCCTCTTACCTCTACACCGGGGACTCCCACCAGCTGAAGCGAGCCAACTGCTCCAGCCGCTACGAGTTGGCGGGCCTGCCGGGGAAGTCGCCTGCCCTAGCCAGCTCCCATTCCTCCTTGCACGGGGCGCTGGACACGCTGACACACGCCACCAACTTCCTCAACATGATGCTGCAGAGCAATAAGTCGCGGGAGCAGAACTCGCAGGACGACCTGGAGTGGTACCGGGCACTGGTGCGGAGCCTCCTGGAGGGTGAGCCCAGCATCTCCCGGGCGGCCATCACCTTCAGCACCGAGTCGCTGTCCGCCCCAGCCCCGCAGGTCTTCCTCCAGGCCACGCGCGAGGAGAGTCGCATCCTGCTCCAGGACCTGTCCTCCTCAGCACACCACCTGGCCAACGCCACGCTGGAGACCGAGTGGTTCCGCGGCCTCCGGCGCAAGTGGAGGACTCACTTGCACCGCCGCGGCTCCAATGAGGGGCCCCGGGGCCTGGGCCACAGCTGGCGGCGCAGGGACGGTCTTAGCGGGGACAAGAGCCACGTCAAGTGGTCTCCGCCTTATCTGGAGTGCGAGAACGGCAGTTACAAGCCCGGGTGGTTGGTCACTCTCTCCGCTGCTTTCTACGGGTTGCAGCCTAACCTGGTCCCGGAATTCAGGTAGGGAGGGAAAAAAGATCAAAGCAAAGCCTTCCTTCCGGGTTCATGGGTAGGTGCGCGTGTGGGGAAGGAACACTGTGGCTGTGACATTTAGGCCTCCCACCTTCAAAGCAGAGACCCAGGCTGAGGGACACCCCACGCAGGCGCAAGTGCTTAGGGACAAGAAGTGCCCCGCATTTGTCAGCTTCAGACACTCAGCAAAAGCTTTTCTCTCAAATCAGTTCCCCTGCAAGGGGCAAGGGACGGGAGCTCTTGGTAGAGCTGAGAGATGCCCTATGTTTCTCTCTAGCCCTCGGGAGAGCAGGGAGGGGAGTTCCCGGTCAGGGGTGATGCACTGCACCCTGGCAAGCTCAGGGCATGCCAGCCAGGCACAGAGTGGCGTGCCAACTCACAAGAGTAGGAAAGGGAGTGGGAAGAAAAGAGTTCGTTATTCCCGCTACTTCGGGATAGCCTCTACCTACTTCCTCCTACGTGTGTAGTTTGAGGCGCCAGTCTGTTGTTAGTCAGTTACCAGAGCGCCTAATGAAAACGCTGCAATCCCCTGGGCAGTTCTGTCCCTTCAGCAGTGAGTCAGTCCCAGCAGCACAGCTGTCTCTAGGATCCATACTTTGCAGTTTGACAGGTGCGCTCCTTCTACTTGTCTCCCTCCTTCCCTCAACCCATCTCCCATTCCTTGGTCCCCTCTTTCTCCTGTTTTCTGTGTTAGGCACACCTAGGGGTTCTCTGGCCCTTCACATACACACACTTTATAAATGAACCTGGTTGAGTCATCCTAGGGAGGGAGGGATCAGTTCTCACTGAATGCACTCAGGGAGCTCAGAGAAAATTTAGTAACAGTTCTGTATTTCCTGCCTCACGGTGTAGCATTTGTGGGAAGATGAGAATTTGCAGATTAGCAGGTGGTAACTTGTGCCCTGGGACGTGCCTGATTTTTGGGGTGAGGGACTTTTAGAAGTAGCCCTGTTGAGTGAACATGAGGAACAGAAAGGAAAGAGTGGAAACTCCAAAGAAGGCCTGGGAGAAGGCCACAGATTGACTGGTATCCTCCCCAATTCCCAATGGGAAGAAGGTCTTGGGGGTTGAGGTTGCTTCTGTACTTTTTGGGAAACTGGGCAAAAGTGAGAAACCTGTGTGTGTTTTAATGCCCTTTTGGTACAACAAGGACAGGATGATGACCTGGTGAAAGTTACCAGGGGGAGTACTGGGTGGGCAAATGGGAGGAGTCAGAAAGCTTATTTGTCTTGGCACTGTTATTTACTGCTGAATGACCTCGAGAAAGTTGCTTAATCTCTCTGGGCCTCAACAACTTACCTATCAAGTAAGGGAGTTGAACTAGATGGTCTCTAGGGAGCCATCCAGTTATAAAACTCTGTGGCTTTTAATGCTGGCAACACTTGAGAAGGTATAAATGAAAAGTAACCTCCTTTCTCTAATTCTGTATGACCATATTAAATGTTTTTTGTGTGTGTCTATCTCTTTAAAGGATCTTGTCTTAAACCAGCGTAACTCTTTCCTACTTTAAGGATAATCTTACTTCCTCCTGACTTCTGTAGGATCCTATTAGTAAAAGCTGAGCCCAGCTTTGAGTCTTTGCTATATTATTTGCTCAGAAAAGATCTGCAGATGCCATTCACTGCTAGAAAATTGCTTTTGGCCTTCGCATAAGCCTTTTCAGGGAGTCCCAGGGCCCAGGACTGAAAGATCAGTTGATCAATCGATCGATTGATCTATCCATTCACCCAGCTTACTAACGTGTATTGATACTTTATGTTAGGCTCTGTGCTAACTGCTTTGCATGTATTATCTTGATTAAGCCTCACGACAAACCTGAGTTAGGTTTTATTAGTTTCCCCGTTTTACAGAAAAGGAACCTGAAGCACAGAGAGATTAAGCTTCTTTCCTAAGATCACGCAGCAGTTAAGCAGCAGAGTCGGGATTTGAGCTCGACTCACACTTTTAACCACTATGCTAAACTCTGTCTCATGAAGGTGTCCTAGGAGTGCTGCATGTATTGCAGCTGCTGCATAAAAATATATGTATTTTCAAGGGTCAGATGTGAGACTGGGGATGAGAACCATTCATTTTCAGAAGTATTTCTCATAAGGCTCAGAAACCATAGGTCACCTACATGAACTCAGGCCTTCCGCAGGCCAAGATAAAAGGCTGAGACACCAGGGGTCATGTTGTGTAGGCTCACACGACCCGATCTAATTTTTGGACTATGTTCAGAAAATAGATTGTTTCCTCTGGCTGAGTCTCTTTAAGTGCCTTCCTAGTCATCGATGGTGTTCTTTAGCCAAGGCACGAAGCCAGGCCATTTAGTGTGTGGCTCTCTACAGAATCTGGCTCCTCCTAGCAGCACGCATGAAGAGCAGAATAAGTGCTCTCCTGTGAGTACTTTTGCCCCATGTCCCATGCTCCTCAAGTACTGTATTGAGGATTCGCACAGATGTTAATTATAGGAACTGGAAGAAATCTTAGATCAGATGGTTCTTCCTGTTTCATAAAGAAACAGATAAGAAAGGTGAAGTGACTTGTCCAAGAATCACATATCGAGCTTTTAACAACAGCAGAAATAGGATCCAGGCCTTCTGCCTCTGGTTCACACTATGCCATATATATATATAAATTTCAACGGGCCCTTTCTGTCTCTTCATACTCATAGAAGGCAAATGTTTTTGATGTTGTTGATGTTTTATCACCTAAGATGTGTATTCTAAACTTTTATAACGTAAGTGAATAATATTGTACAGGTATGGTAACAGGTAAACCTCAAATGAATTTCTGAGAA
Organism: Delphinapterus leucas; assembly: GCF_059928025.1. NCBI lineage: Eukaryota > Metazoa > Chordata > Mammalia > Artiodactyla > Monodontidae > Delphinapterus > Delphinapterus leucas. The sequence goes on from NC_143131.1 coordinate 1,255,731, forward strand.
ACCATGACTAGGCTCTAATCATGATTTTAAATCTATTTTGAATCTATAGAGTGTTATTTGCAAAAAGCCTTATCTGTAATAAAAAAAATTTGCTAATGATTTCCTCATGGAAGAGAAGAGGAGGATAAACTTTGTAGTTAAGACTTTCATTTAACTTCAGTTACTATTTCAGCTAATATTTCGCCAGGTCTTACTTACAAGGTTCAAGATTTAAATTATATTTTATTTTTAGAGAATTCAAATCTGAAATATGAAATTCAAAAGTAATGTGGAAAACATGGTCAACTACCTTCTTATATTAATGCTTATCACTGTAAAACACCTCTCAGAATAAATTTTATTCCCCTCTGCTTCAGAATGACACAGGTTTCTTAAATTTTAAAGCCTAGTGTAAGACTCACATGTGAAGAGAAGTTTATTGCTCTTTTTTTCCCCCCCAAAATGGCATTAGTGTTTTACCTAAATGGCTCCTGAGTCTTGTTATAGACCTATAGTATAAACACTTAAGTTCTCATCTTCTATCCCAGCAAAAAAAAAAAGAGAGACTAACAATTTAAGGTATACTCTAAATTATTTTTATTTATCATCTTAGGTTTGTGATGTCCTTGCAGAGTTTTCTTCAAAGTTAAGTCCTTTGCTTTTGTATACTAATTTTTCTGTGTGGAACTTAAAGTACTATGGAGTTTGAGCCCATTCTAATGAACTCATAGACATATTCCTGGTGGTGGTTGGAACTGTTTAGTGCCTAGGATGAATATAAGGTACCTAAGTGTTTGTTGAATTTAAATTAAGGTAAAGGAACCTTTGGGAATTCTTACTTGATGAGCCGTAAGGGATTTTGGAATTCATTTGGTTTCTTTCCTCTTCTCATTGTACAGTGGAGGAAAGTGAGACCCAGAGGGCTAAAGGAATTTGCTAAGAGTGGCACAGCTCTTTTGTGGTGGGTTAGAATTAATGGGAACCAATATATATTGAGCATCTACTATGTGTCAGATGTTTTATAAATATCCCACTGCATGTAGTTCTTAGTATTCTCAGGTAGTTACAACTTCAGGAAAGTTGAGCAACTTGCCCAGGGCAACACAGCTAGTAAATTAGGGAGCGTGAATTAAATTTAGATCTATCTAGCTATGAGGCTTGTATTGTCTTTCTACTACCCTATGACGCTATCTCTTAATTACCAATTTTGTTTTCACCTTGTTATTAAAAATGTAACACGGTATTGGCTTGAAATAATTAATATATTTGGCCAAATACGTGACAGACACTTGTTTTTTTGGCCAATCATATAATCAAGCATGTTGTATAGAGAGAAGAGTATTAGACTTGAGTCAGAACTTTGCCCTAAGTCCCAGTTTTGTCTCTGACTGGCTGTATTACCTGTCTGAAAATCAGTTTCTGCACAATTAAAACGTGGAAAGAGACTTGGCGATATCCATATACCTTTATAACTCTTTGTTCTATGAGTTCTTAAGCGACCTATCCAACGGGCAACAAGGAGGCTTTGGAAACAGGACTGATACACATAAATGCAGTACCTTGTGGAAATGATATTGATGGGGGAGGAACGTGCAGAAGAAGAGGACACCAAATGAATGTCAGGTGTGCATTTTTCCACAATAGTGTGGAAACGCCTTTTTAGAAACTTACATAAGTAACATTGGTGTCACTGAGTCACTGACTCCTGAGGGGTTACTCCTCTCTCCTTCACAAACATGTGCCCACACACCTCCATCAGAGATTCTGGTATAGATCTCTGCAGATGGCAATTTACATAGTATTAGAGAAATGACCATCTTGCTCTAGGCCAAACATACCCTGTCTCTCTTGTGGGTACTGGTAGTGGTGAAGAGGTTACCTACAGGAACACGACAGAGCTGTCTACCTGGGTAATGGATCAGAGTTTTTAGATGGACTTCTGCTATTGAGGCTTTTGAGTCTCAATTATTTCATCTTTAAGCTGTGAATAGTAAAGTGTATCTTTGGGATTTTGTAAAGACTAAATGAAGAACTGTTATCACACAGGAAGTTCAGTAAATATTTTGTGTCACAGCGTCTGTCTTCCTAAATACTGAACACTTTTAGTTGTATTAAAGTCACATGATTTATAGTAATTTATAATTTATATAATGACTTAGTTTCATTCCTATTATTGCGAAGGCTTGTAATTACAGTGGATCACGGGGGAAATACTGGCCTTGGAGACAGGAGACATTGACCCCAGCCTGGACCACATCCTTGGCTATGGTGCTCCCATGGGCAGCAGTTGCCTTTCTAATCCTGTTTCCTCATCTGTAAGTTAAAGGGGGCTGGACTAGGTGACCTGTTGGGTTCCTTATAATCTAAAAGCCTATGATTATGTACATAACTAAATGTGTCACTTTAACTTGTGAAGTTTCGATGGTTGTGCTGAAACCAGTTAATGTATCCTCACCTGAATGCAGATCATGTTCATATATGTTCAGTGTTTAACTTTATCATGGTCATTTACTCACAGGCTATTTAGAGAAAGCCCTCTCGGTGTACACTGGATTAAGTATACATACTAAGGGAAATGAGAACTCCATTTCAAAATGAGAATAAGCATGATCTGAGTTTCTAGATCTTGAAAGATCACCTGAAATTTACTTAAAGTCAACAAGAAGCTGTTTCACAGATTTCTAAACCAAGGGCCTCAGTACACTTGTGTAATTTCCCCCAAGGTAATCAATGTTTAGGCATCCTGAAGCTCCTACTTACTGTTTAAAAACAACCTGTCTCTGACTTAACTCTGTAGTTGGTGTTAATACTTCAAAGGAGGCTATTTAGTGTGGTGTAGCAGTGGTACAGCATTATCTTGCCACCTTCTAGAACACGCATTCGGAAGCTGAAATGGGATTTCAAGACTGCTAAATAAATGACAGGAGTTTGGGCCTCCCCTCTGGGGAGAGAACTCATGCCTCACAAGACTGATTTTATGGCCTCAATTGCTGGCTAAGTCAAATTTTACTTTCAACTTCATAAAAGCATCAGTTTTTGTTCACTGTTCAGGGTTTTAAGGCTACCTTTTCCCAAGATGCACCGTGTTTTATGATTATATTGTAATATACTGGGATGCCAAGAAGTATGCTGTTGGTGTTATTTGTACTTGGTTGGTACAGAAGCATTAGGGCCTTGTTTGTCTTCTCTATTCAGCTCTGGATTGATGTTCACAGGGTTATTTAAACAGAATTACTGAAACAGTACATTGGAATTTTGATAACTTTAGCAGCTTGATGGCCACTATGTGCAAACAGGCAGTTCAGCGGTCTTGGGGCTATGTTTCGGACACTTTGCAGACAACAGCATCATTAGGCTCTTGCCCAGCACAGCTATGGCACATACGTACATTGGCTTGTTTTGCTGGTCTTTTAGTATTATTCGTTTTTCAAGTTTTAGCAAGAAACCTTTTCTGGTGTAATTTCTACTTTGGCTGGGCATTTACTCATCTAACAAGTCTTTCTTCCTAAAACTTGACCTATGAAAAGATTTAGGTGGATAGGCTGTTCTATAAAATACTTCTTCAGTTTAGGAAACAATTAATGCTCTTGGCTAAAAGTCTTTCTCAGGTACCCACCCCCCCAGCCCCATTTTCTACAATACCAAACTTAGTGTAGGAACCATGACTGACTTTCTCTTTTACACCAAAGGATATTATAGTGTCTCAAAGCAATCACAGGAGTCACCTAGTTTTATTACCTTCATTATAGGTAGAATTTATAGAAAACAGAGATTAGCTTAAATGTGATCTGACCCCAAGATCATTTTCTCCAAAAAACAGTTTCCTTCCTTTTTATTAAAGAAGGCAGTCTCTTTCTCTTTTATAGTTAACTGATACTTATAATTAATTGAAATCCAGTTAATTTTTATTCATTATAATATCTCTTGTAACTTTCCCCCATTTAGAATAAGACAAAACAGGATTAAAAAAAAATCCTGTCCAGTTAGCAAAGTACCCAGTGCACTTATAACCTAAAAGGGAACTTAGAATTACATAAGATGTTGGTTTACTTTCTTAACCTGGTTTTCTCACCACTTATGTGTTTTCCAACGTGTATGCCTTATTACATTATCGTGGAAGGATTTTTATAGAATAACAAGACACATGGCTTTTATCTGAGAAAGAGGAAAAGGTATTGTAGTACAAAATAATGTATTTTATCAATTCTAAGATGTACCTTTTCCACATTTTGATGTCTCTCAAACTGAGATGTGTCTTAATGATTGGGGGCATGTCATTTCCAATTGGCATACACTTTTCTTTTAGTGGTACAGAATGTAATAGCTTATCTTACAATTAATGGCATCTTATATTTGATGAACTGTGATATTAGAAAATGGGAAATTAAATTCCATGGTCTCTCCAACTATAAAGTTCTACTATCATCTATAAGCTATCAATATGCAGCAAAATATGCCTACATGGAAACAAAAAACCTAGACCTTACTGCTGTATATCAGATTGCTATTTGTCTTCATAATAATTTTTAAAACAAGACAAGCTATACTAAAACATGTAACCACACTGTCTTTTTAATATATGTGAAATACACAAAACATCGGGCCAGAAGCTGCAGAAACTTATTTTCAGAATAGGTGAGGTAAGGATTATCAAAATCTTTCCTACACCATCTGGCAAAGAGTTTCACTCACACTGTGGGGAGATGGATAGGACAGTGAGAATACAAGACCACTTATAAACTAAAAATAGAGGGACTAGATCTGTCTTTCCTTTCTAAAGTGCTTAGAGGTTTCAGGGTGGAAATAAAAGCTTTGTGGTGTAGCCGTGTAACTAGTTTTGGTTAAAGAGATTTAAATGGAATTGTGGAGGTATGTGTTTTTTCTCTTTCTTTTCTAGTCAGTTGCCGGGAATGGAATGAAGAGTTTGGCTGTCCCCTTATTTGATGCCTTAGACCACTGTGTAGAGCAGGGTGTCTCAACCTCAGAACTATCGACATTTGGGGCCAGATAACCCTTTTCTGTGGGGGCTTTTTTGCTGTAAGATGTTTAGCAGCACCCCTGACTCTACCCACAGGATGCCAGTAGCAACCTCCCTGCCCAGTGTGACAATCAAAAATGTCTACAAACATTGCCAAGTATCACCTAAGGGGTAAAAATGTCTCTGGTTGAAAGCAGCTGGTGTAGAGGGAACACATATAAAAATGCTATTCTGTGGCTATCCTATTTCAAGAGTTCTATATGTATCTATGTGTGTGTGTGTGTATGTGTGTGTGTGTGTGTGTGTGTGTGTGTGTGAGAGTGAGTGTGTGTGTGTGTGTGTGTGAGTTTGTCAGATCACATTTCTATTTGTTTGTCTGGAACATAAGATCACTGCATATATAGAATCTGACATGAATGAGAACTAGAAAATTTTGATGAATCGATGGAATATTAATTCACATTTAGATGTCATTAAGGCTCAAAAAGAACATCTGGCCAAATTATTTCCAGAACTTGTTGCTAAGCATGGATTTGCTACTTATATAGCTAAATGTCTCATTTTTAAGATTTCCCATTAAAGGATGCATTTGGAAAAGAAAATGTGTGTGTGTCTGTGTGTGTGTGTGCGTGTGTGTGTGCGTGTGTGTGTGCGAACCTCTGTGGGGACAAAGAGGAGAGAGGGAGAAAGTAGGGGGTAGAGAGGAGTGTGGACAGGGAACAAATGGAGATGAATGAAACGAAAAACAGTTAGCAATCTATGATAGTGTTTTACTTTTTCATGAAGCTCTGTTTACCACTGAGCACTTTCATAGTTCTGATGAAACTGAATTATTCTTTTCTAGCAAGTAGTGAGGAATCAAGTTCCTGACGATTTAATCATTATAAAGATAGGTTGGCTGTGCTTGCATTTCAGAACTTTATCTCAGGAAGTCAAAGCTATAAACAGGCTGATGCAGAGCTTATCCCATTAAAGGAATATTAATACCTTACAATATATATTCTTAAAATGCTCGGGTTTTTTTAATGATTTTTTGTTTTTTGGCTGCGCTGCATGGCTTGCAGGATCTTAGTTCCCCGACCAGGGATCCAACCCAGGCCCCCTACAGTGGAAGCTCGGACCCTAACAGCTGGACCACCAGGGAATTCCCTAAAATGCTCTGTTTGCCACTTTACCTTTATTGATTCAACTAGAAGCTGTTCATAATTTGAACATATTATAAATGAAATTTCCTAGAAGAAATAATTAAAATGACATTATATAGACATTATTTAAGGCTTTAACATGTTTAAAGACAGTTTTTAACATTACTATGTTTAGAATCCTGTCAGAAGAAACCTTAAAAAATAACAATGGCTACATGATGGAAAAGAATGTTTAGGCTTTACAAATTACCATAGCACAAACTGATGCATGCCTACTTCCTCCTGTGCCATCCATAAACATGTAGTACATGTGAGCTTCAGGGGCAAGAAACGAGGAGCGTGCTGCTGTATACTGTGTTGATTACAGAGAAATGAGAGATGATGTTGTGAATGTTAAGAGATGAGACCAAAGCTCATGAAGAGAAAGATGAAGATTACTATTTATCTGGATAAGGCACACTTCAGAAAGCTGTTTCAGGTACTAACTTAATAATTAGATTTGTGGGAAGGCCCTCATATTACAGCCCTCTGAAAGTTATTTAGAAATCTATTTGTCTTTCCACTTTTTTGAGAAAGAAGCAAATAACAACTGGGGCATTCCTGAAAGAAACAATGTTCTAGTAAACATCCTGGGAAAGCTCCTTTTTGAAGAATTAGAATTTTAGAAGTAAAAAGGATTTTAGAGATCATGTAATCCAACTTATTTTTACTTTTACACATGAGGAAATTGAGACCCAGGGAAGTGGTGACCATCACTTGCACTGGCTATGGCTGCAGTGAACTTGTAGTTTAATAACAGGCACAGATAAAAAGACGCTGAGTCATCAAGTAAACGTTAATTTACGGTCATTATTCACTGATTACAAACTTAGCTGGGTATCAGGATCACCTGAAAAGCCTGATAGTACATTCCTAGGCCCTTTCAGACCCTGTGAAGAAGACATGTGGGGACAGCTTCAGAAGTCTGTATCAAAAACAAAGTCTTGGGGCTTCCCTGGTGGCGCAGTGGTTAAGAATCCACCTGCCAATGCAGGGGACACAGGTTCGAGCCTTGGTCCGGGAAGATCCCACATGCCGCGGAGCAACTAAGCCTGTGTGCCACAACTACTGAGCTCGTGTGCCACAGCTACTGAGCTCGTGTGCCACAGCTACTGAAGCCAGTGCACCTAGAGCCCGTGCTCCACAACAAGAGAAGCCACTGCAATGAGAAGCCCGCGCACCGCACCTAAGAGTAGACCCGCTCGCCACAACTAGAGAAAGCCCACGTGCAGCAACGAAGACCCAACGCAGCCAAAAATAAATAAAAATAAAGTAAATTTCAAAAAAACAAAACAAAACAAAAACCAAAGTCTCCATAATTCACAAGGAGCTGGTCCTTAAACACAAACTTGGGAAAAATTAAATAGTATCTGATAAGCTTGAAACACATAAAATTCCTTTTAAACGATTTTAAGAGTAAGAATTAAGAGTTGTAAATACTTGGCAGCTTCAGCTGTAGTCGTCCAAAAACTTTGGCTGCCGGCCATGACCCTACTGGCAAGGGCAGAATGACTAGAAGGTTATGAAGGCAGGGGGATCACAGAGACTATCATGAGAGCAGCTGCCTCTGGTTGTTATAATTTGTCTCTTTATGTAAACATAATATTTCCCCAACCAGTTCTACAGGTCCTTCAAATGCAAGGACCACATTTCATGGCTTCCCATATTCACTGCCTCTTGAAAGTGCCTTGCATATTTCAGGAAGTATGGAATAGTGTCTAAGAAGAAGGGTTTTAGGATTAAAAACCTAGATTTGAATCTATGAGCTTCCACTTTCACTTACTGTGTGATACTGGGCAAGTTATTTCCTTCTGTGACTCAATTTCTTTATCTGCAAAGAGTACAGATTACACTGTAAAGAGTAAACAATCTTACCTATGTAAAGAGCTTAGCATAATGTATGGAATGTGTTATTTAAAAAAATAACGTGGGCTTCCCTGGTGGCACAGTGGTTGAGAGTCCGCCTGCCGACGCAGGAGACACGGGTTCGTGCCCCGGTCCGGGAGGATCCCACATGCCACGGAGCGGCTAGGCCCGTGAGCCATGGCCGCTGAGCCTGCGTGTCCGGAGCCTGTGCTCCGCAACGGGAGAGGCCACGGCAGTGAGAGGCCCGCGTACCGCAAAATAAATAAATAAATAAATAAAATAAAAATAAAATAATAACGTATATAACATGCACCTGGCTAGGAGTATGGGTACTGAGGATATAACAGTGAAAATGACAGATAAAAATCCCTGTACCTGTGGATTTTTTTGGTGGGTGGGGGAATATAGATGACAAACAAGCAAGATAAATATAATTCTTGATACAAACAAATGCTATAAGAAAATAAATATGATGTGGTAAAGAATGGCTGAGAGGTAAGGCGTGTTGCAGTAAATAGGGTGATTAAGGAAAACCTCTCTGAAGATGTGACTCTGAGTTAAGAAATGAAGGATGAGGAGACAGCCATGAAACAAGCTTAAGCTTAGGAATCATGCTTGAGATAGGGCACAGCGAGAACAAAGGCCTTGAGATAGGAATGAGCTTCAAATGCTCTAAAAGCAGAAAGAAAGTCAATGTTGCTGGAATGTAGTGGGGGGGGGGGTTGACATAGAAAATGAGAGTAAGGGATGTAGAAGGGGCTCAGTAAGTGGTTAAAATGTAGAAACATGTTAAGGGCTTTACAAATGTCTAGCCCTGCAGTACTATGTAGATTGTGGATGTATTTTCGTTTTCTTTGCTTTCCATTTTTCTTTCCTCCTTTCTGTCTTGGCCTTCCTGCCCAGTGCCTCCCTTAGCTCTGAGAGCGTGGGCTTTCCAGCTTCTCTGATGAGATCTCAGTCAAAGAAGCTATTTACAGCTGCTCCATTCTTGGCTGTGAATGAATACACGGAAAGAGTTGAGTGGTAAGGGAGGTAGAGATTGAAAATCTAGAATTTCTTGCAAAAATCAGCTGGGTACTTTTCTTGCTCCCTGGCTTAAACCTGTACGGTGAAACCCTTTCCAAACACAAACAGCAGGAGACTAAAGGCAGAGGCACAGCAGGCAAACTCAGGGGCAAAACACTTTTCTCCCTCACCAGCATGCCTGAGATGACATGCAGCGGGTCCCCTACCTCTCTCAAGCTTGCGGCGGGCAGGTCTTGTCGTTTGGCATTTCCCGCCTCACTCTGTTGTCTTTTATGGTGAGGACTAAGATGTCTGGTTAGGGGCTGCCTCACAAAGTGCCAGTGAGAGGCACAAGATACAGAAGTGAGACTGGAAAAGCCAGAAGGGACACCACAAACATTTGGACATGAATTTGGAGGAAGCAGACTTTGTACCATAGGAAAGGAAGTATAGGCAGAAGTACATCTCTAATGAAGAGCATTATCTATGGAAAATTGGGATTATGAATTTTGGGGATTAAAATCATCACCATGATACACTGATGATGATACGATGATCAGCTTCTCTGATACGACAAATGTGAAACTTAGCTTCTTTATATTTCACTTTTCCTTTCTCTACTCTCTCCATTGTTTTATTAATTATATTTAAAATTTCTCTATTGGTTACCTTGACTTTTATATCCATCAATTTAAAATAGTATCTTCTATTCTTTTCTTTCTTTATGCTCCTACTCTTATTCCAGTATTTTTAGGTAATTCAAGATGGTAACATTTTCAGTCTGTCACTGCAGTAAAAAAAAAAAACCCAAAACCCACTTCTGTTTTGTCCATTAGTTGCTTCTAAAAATTAAAATCTGAATATCTGAATCTATGCCATTTTTAGAATGTTCCAAATTTCAAGGACCAATGGATTTTCTCTCCCTTTTTTTTAGATCAGTTGCACAAAACCATGTTACCTTTAGTTTGTGCATGTCTGCATGGAGACTTTTCACCTATTTTCCCTCCATGCAGCTGCCAATTGCTTTTCTCTTCACGTTAAAGAAATAAAAAGAAACCCTATGTTTTCTTATTTCTAAGATCATCCAACTTCTTAATCAATCGTTTGTTAAAGAAAATTTACATTTTTGTTGAAGACATGCTTCTTGGAGTCCCATAATTTGTACAAATTGCTTTAGGTCTTCTGCAGAATAACTATCATGGAACTATTTTCAAATTATTGAAATTTTGGATCCAACTGTGTGTTGGGTGCTGGTCCTCTTATTTCAAGAATTCTTCTTTTTTCCCCACCCCCCAAAACGCAATTTCAAGTACTTTTTCAGAAAGAATCTGTGGAAGGTAAAATTTCTAAGTCTCCCCGTGTCTGAAAATGTCTTTGTCTTCATGCATGATTGATTGTTTGTCTGTATATAGAATTAGGACAAACTTAAAATTTGGCAAATGATGCATATTGTATGAAATCAATATTGTAAGGCCTGCTTTTGTAATCAAAGCTGAGAGATTGCAGAGCACTGTACCAGTAAATATTCTTCCCCTTTCTAATATCATGTATTAACTTGTTTTCATGGAGTGGCTCTTCAGAATTGGCAGGTTCCCACATTCTGTTCAATTTAACCAATACTGGCTTGCTTTTTCTAGTGAAGGATCAGTTTTAAAACATTGTGATACTGATACAGAGAACTTGATACAGTATTTGTATCTTTTAATCAGTGTAGCCTTTGCAGTTATGAGCTTCTACTGCTCAAGAGCTGTGTCAGTACAGTTTGCGTGCCATCTGTCCTCTTGACATTAAGGAGATACGGAATCGAATGTTCCATCGTTGGGGACAGTATCCCTCACTCCTCCCCACCCCTTTACATTTACATCAAGTGTTAGAACAGTGCCCAGGCAGCATAGCCACAAGCTGGGTTTATGTGGGCCTCCAAGTCTAACCGAACTCCAGACTTTGAGAGTCATTTTGGAGGAAGCCTGTGTGCGGTGTTTTAATCTAATAAATTTGATGAGAGCGGAGGGGAAAGAAACTATCATAAAGCAGGTAAACGTAGAAGCTTCTTTTGTATCCCAGGTGGGGCTTCTTCAATGGACCAAGCTGCTGCAACGCAGTATTGATTTGACAGAGCCTCTGCTTCAATGATGTCTGTCTCACAATGGCTCCAGATGATTTCTGTACTGCAAAATAAAGCCAAACTCTGGAAACCAGCTCCCTCTTGTTGGTCTTTTGTGTCCTGACAATTCAGAGCTAGTAAGTATTGTACTGGCCTTGACACAGCTGCTCATTTCCTTCACTAGAGCTGAAAACGGATGCTGGGGAAGAGTGCTGAAGACCCTAGTGGTTGGTGGAGTGCTGCCATCTGGCTTCACTGTGAGTAGACCCCGAATTACTTCTTGGTACAATATAATTATTAGACTCTCTTAGATATCCTTAGTAGTGGTGTAGAACAGGGATTCGTTCCCATCAGGGAGTAAGTGACATCCGGTGGAATGGGTGCGTTAATATATTTATTTATTTAATAAGTTAATTAATTTTATTTTTGGCTGTGTTGGGTCTTCCTTGCTGTTCACGGGCTTTCTCTCGTTGTGGTGAGTGGGGGCTACTCTTCGTTGTGGTGTCTGGGCTTCTTGTTGCGGAGCATGGACCCTAGGCACGTGGTCTTCAGTAGTTGTGGCACGTGGGCTCAGTAGTTGTGGCACACGGGCTTAGTTGCTCTGTGGCATGTGGGATCTTCCCGGACCAGGGATCGAACCCGTGTCCCCTGCATTGGCAGGTGGATTCTTAACCACTGTGCCACGAGGGAAGTCCCAGTATTTTCATTTAATTCAGATTGTAGACAGACAGTTTTTAGTGGTAACTCCTTTCCCCTTGATTGTTACAAGCCTCACTCTATGTGCTGTCATTTACATCGAGGACATTGTATTCTCTTTTATAGTTGAGTCTGTCATTTATGTCGGAGGAATGAGGACATTGTAACTGTATTCTCTTTTAAAGTTGAGTCTGAAGGACATAGACTAAGGTAGGCAATCTGTTAAAGGATTTAGGGTAATAATAACTTCGATTATCCAAGTGATTACTTTAGCTTTCTCAATCTCATACTGTCCATTTTTGGCCAAAGAATTTTTTGTTGTAGGTGGGCTGTCCCGCACATTGTATGCACCTCCCTGGCGTGACAACCCCAGATCACCCCGGTTGAAAACAACTGCTTCCTTTTCATAAGATTATCTAAAATTCCAGCAGGCCTTTCCCCTCTTTTCCTGCAATATTTCACATTGTGAGCCGTTAACGCAGGTGGAGGCACAAGCTGGGTTAGTAGTACGAAGGAAGTACCAGGATGCCTTCATATTCTGCATTCGGCATATTTATGGGAACAACCAACATTTCTGTGCCAGGCCAACGGGGCACAAAGGTGATGAGGGCAGAGTCTCTGCAGAAGCTCAGTCTGGAGGCGCCTGCTCCTCTGTGGCCTGGCTAAGCCTTCAGTTACAGAACGGGCGGCCTCGTGGGTGCTGGAAGGTCCTTCAGGGGAGGAGCACGGCTGGCAGGTGCGCTGTACTTTCCTTTTCCGTAGTAATTTCAGATTAATTCAGTGTACCAAATACAGTTATGGTCCTATTAGATTCTTATCCCTGGGGTAAAGATCAGCTGAGTGGGTCTCTAAGCAAGAGCTAGGGTAAGAATTAAAACTCAGTCATTCTTCCTCCTCCTAAGAACATACCGAGGGGAAAGGAACACTTTCGGTTCTGTAGGGGGAGTTTAAAAGCAGATAAATGGCTTTTGAGGGAAGTTCCTGTGCAGGCTGACATGACCCCCTGGAAGGGCCAATTGGAGAGTTGCGAGGTGTCCTCTTGCTGGAGCCTGCTGCTCGGCACCGCACGAGGGAGGGGAAAGCACCGGGCAGGCCTGCGGGGATGAGGCTTGACAGATGGCGGCCAAAGTGAGGTAAGTGGTAGGATTCTTTTGGAAGCTACTTATTCTGCTAAATGGCCTAAAAAATTTAAAGTGCTGTAAAACATTCTCTTACAAATTTAATATTTGCTATAAAATCATTGCAGAAGCAGTTGAATGATTTTTAGTTGTCTTTATTAAAATGAAACAAATTAGGTACAAAAACCTTTGTTCCAAATAGATACTATGTATCTTACCAATGTTTTTGCTTGGTTTTGAGTTTTAAAGATTGGTGTAGAAATTATTTCTAATATAAATAAATGATTATTTCTTCCTCAGAGGGTTGATTTTTGTAGTACGCTGTTTACAAAAACTGAGTAAGTGAAAATGACAGTTTATAAATTTGTACCATTTAGGAAAAAAATGTTTATGTAGTGTAGCATGAATAACAGCAGATAAAACCATTGAAGATGTTAGTTTTTACACAGGTGGTAAAACCTTTAAAACAGACTCCAACATGCATTACATGTGCATTTCTGACCTTAACGTGCAAAAACAAAGCTACTGGTTAAAATAGACTTATTTTTGCTACAACTGAGCACACTTGTAAAATCCTTATTTTTATCATTAATTTCAATGAATAGCTTTGAAGCTATTCTGCTTAAAATGAGAATAATTTAAAACAATAATATTGAACACTGTAACCCAAAACTAATGGAAAACTACAGTGCTGCTGTGAACAAAGCCAGACAACAAAGTCAGACATTCTGGCAATGTGTAAAACACAAAGAAAAATGTTCCCCCAAGTTGTAGAACACTGAGGTACACAGAACAGTCTTCTCATATAAATCAAAGGTTTTCAAAGAAAAGGGAAAATACTCATTTGTTGTTGGCATCACCGATGTCTAGGTAAGCTGTAGTTAAATCACCCGGACAAATACAAAATTGATAATTCCGTCTTTAAAATAAAATAACCAAGAACTATTCCATAAATAGGATGCTACCTACTGGGGAAAATGGCTATGCATGTAGGCTACATTGTCTTCCGTCCTGGCAGCAGATGGACTGCAGGTGAAAACACTCATAGAATGGAGGTTAGTTATTTCATTAGTGATACTTGAGAAAGTCCCATTTATGCCAAACCAGCAGCGCCCCTAAATAAACAAAACTTTCACAAGAAAATTCCTAAGTCACTTCCTCCATGTGGCCTTCCTCCGATCAACCCCAAAGATCTGTGAGACCTCCTTTATTCTGTATCCCATCATCATCTAAATCCCAAAATTTAATTAAGGATTTTCCAGACTTCTTCTTTAGAATCTTTTCTGAAACAAATGGATTTGTGAGGATCTGGAAGTCATATATAAGCTTTCCTACAGTTATAGACTTTAAATGAAGTTTGGCTTCTATATTATATTGACACCTGTGAATCTGTTGCTTAATATCAATAAAAGCTCCCCAGACTCTCTGAGTGTGATGCTTTTCTTTCCAAAGGCACAGACCTAGGCTTCCTGGTGCCATCCTTCTGTACATAGCTGTGCCCAGGTCAGCGGTGATGGTCAGCAGCCTGCCCGGGGTGAGAGTCTCCCTAAAAGGGACCCCAGAAATTGATCTACCTTTCAAGAGGCTCCATCAGCATCCAGAAACACTGTACCCTATCTCGAAAGGCATCGGTCCTGCTGCTCTGCAAATCAATGTTCTCCAGGCCTCATTTTGGCAGCGTGGGCCCTGGAAGTCTTTCTGTGCTGTACTTCTGTAGCCTTCCTTCTTGTGCACCCGCACTGCAACCTCTGCAACTTCCCCTTACTTGGCGCTGGGATTTCAGGACCTAGGAATTTTCCACGTCCTTCTACATGCTTTTCATCGGCACGCCTGGGCTGGCATGTCACACAAGGCTAGCTCCTTCGGCCAACCCCCTCTGCTTAGTCAGTGGCAGCTCCGCAAATGCTGGAGGGATGACTCAATGCACGGGAGTGTGTCCTAAATACTGCATTTGAAAGTGATAGTTTTCCTGAGCTTCTCATGACAATGACTAACCTCTCTGAATGTTTCTTTATGCCTGTGAATAGCTTATCGAAACGGATTAAGCATCCTTTTATGCATGTTCTTAGTAATACTGGCAATATAGTTCTTTTTGTTTGTTATGGAAATAACCCAAATTGGGAAAGGTAGCTTTAAAACTCCCCCGCTAACCAAAGCATGATCAATTGGGGAAAAAATTTTGAATTCTTTTCTTTTTCTTGTGAGAGGCATGGGAAATAATAGGAAAGGGAAAGTGGGGAGCACCACTCATCAAAAAAATATTTTAAGAAATGTGCTGGCTTCTATTTCAGGAAGGTTTACATCAACACTGTTAACAGACAAATGAAGGAAAAGGAAATGTGGATCATTGGTATTGGTACTTTTCAGAAAGGCTGATTGATAATATTTTCTTGTATTTGAGATAATCAAGGACAGAAAGCAATGTCACAGGATGTGAATTACTCCTCATGACGGTGAGGAAGGTGCCTATTTTCTGTCTGTTGTACAGTATGTCTGAGAAGTCCCTCCCACACTGAGTCCTTGGTCTTTCTTCCTCTGACCCTTTCACATGACTTTGACTCCTTATTGGCAGGGCCTTTTCCTAAGATTCTTTTGCTGATAATCCAGTCATGCTGTTCTCACACAAAGGCGAGTACTAGAAATAGGCATGTCAGGCTATGACACAGCCTTCCTCCTCCTTTGAAGGGGTAATGACCTTATTCAAGATGCTTTTATTAGGTCTCCTCTGCAAGTTACCGGAGAAAAGTCATTGCATTTCATTCACACAACCATGCTGCCACTGCCAGTCTGGGTGGTTCTTCCAAGTCTCGGTCAACCCCCGTTTTACATGGCTGAGGCGAGGTAAGAAGTTGGACAATGAATTGTAATAACCTGGCTGATTTCTTACTTTGATTTAAAAAAAAACAAAACTAAGCATTATTATTTTTTTCTGCCTGTAAAAGTAGTCATTCCGACCGTAGAAAATACAGGGAAAACATAAAGAATAAAATTAAAATCCCACAAAATATCATCGTTATTAAATTTTGGTATTTTTCCTTCTATATCTGAGTTACGTTATCTTGTCCCACTGGATGGGTGGGACCAACAAAAGAATTTTCTTTTTCTGTTATGGCCAAATCTACTGTTTCAACCTGGGAGGATCTGTCAGTTTTCTCACTAGTGTGCATCACAGAGTTTAAAACTACTTGGAAATACAGCCCAAGCTGGCTGTGCTTCTTCACCTGGTACCTGGCAGTCAGGACTAGAAGCTGGTGACACTTCTTTAATTAAAGAACTGAAGGAGGGGAAAAAAAAACAGAAACAAAAACAAACAGAAAAAAAACAAACAAAAAAAACAACTGAAGGAGAAGTCTGAACCAACTTGAACTTCCTCTGCAACCTCAAGGGCACAGGTTTCTTTCGAAAGTATGAAAGCCACTGTCTGTAAGTTATCACCTTTTCTCTCACTTTCTCGTGGTTTCATTGACGTGTGATCAGCAGAGTTCACATCAGGCACCTCTTCAGGCTCAATTATTTCTTCCGCTGTCTCCTGAAGCTCTAAGCAGGGTAACGGGGCCTCCTGCTGCTGCTCCATCTCACCAGCGGATGCTTCTTCCCAGGGACTCGTGGGCGGTGATATGGTGAGAGTGAGGTCAAGGTCAGAATCCTCCTCTGATAACTCGAGGCTGACTTCCTCTCTATTCACAGATAGGCTGGTTTGCTTGGTAAATGCAGAATTAAATGTTTCAAAACTCATGTGTTCGCTGTTTAGACCACTCTTGTCATTCTTTAGTTCTGAAGAGCCATCCGAAGCATTCCTCACTGATGGGATGCAGTCAAGTGAATCTTTTTCTTCCAAGGGATCAGAAGCTGACGATGAGACTACTTCTTCAAGCTGGGACGACTCTACAGTGTCTTCCGAAGAGATGCTGGAGAGACTCTGGCTCGACAGAAAACATTCTTGAGAGAGCTTCATTTCTTCTCTGGGTAACAAATAACTAGAACTTTTAACTAGTGATAATGCCTCTGTTACAAGGCAATTATCAGACGGCG